>NC_065579.1:23594084-23894084 GCF_024542745.1 Macaca thibetana thibetana | reverse complement strand
CATATTGTTCTCAATTTTGCTTAACTAATGAGCCCCATCCAAAGCAAGCTCACAAGAAACAGTACAAAGATCACGTGGCGGAAAATATTGGGGTAACATCTGAAAGCTCCCATCTATCTTGGCACATATCCCTTCCCTGCTACTGAGGGATACTCAAGAATAATGCCTTGACAAAGAAAATACCTTCCCACAGGAGGGAAGTTAAACAAGCAAGTCACAAAGAAGTCCGAGTTAAAAAACTGAATGGGTAGTATATTATTCACATGAAAGGCGTCATAATAGAGTGACTTTAAATTACTGGAGGCCCAGTTTCAATGAAAACATCAAATACTTTGCCAACTTTATGCCATATCCTAATTTCATACAGCCAGGTTCAGCGCAAACATAATAGGTCCTTGTTTTTGCCTCTTCCAGCACAGTTTGAATTCTTGGTTTCCTGTTCTGTCAAGGCCAAAAGCCTCTAACTTTGGTATTTAACATTTTCGCTACTCATATCTTAGAACAAATTTCCCTATGCTGTGGATCATGGTTTTATTCAGAATAGAGCTCATTATATTGTCATCAATGTCAGCAGAATTTCCCTCATATTATCTAGGAAGTGATGCTTAATTCCAGACTGATAAAATACTCTATTAAGGTACTTTCTTACTTCCTTCTTTAAGAATTGTATTTTTTTTTTCTTGTTTCTGCTGAGGTTGGAAGGAATTGTATTTTTCGATGAATGATTTCATATAGTCCTAATTTCAAATTAGGTGGCGTAAAACAGTGAGAAAATTTTGGCAAAATCTGACTCTACTGTAGCTGATATTAAGTAACCTCAAAAAATAAACAATTATTCATTCGAGTTAGTGCAAAGTACATAAATTTAATAAGCACTGTGGTTGAAAGAGCCTACAAAAATATGCCTTCTTCATCTGAAAATGCTGACCTGTTCTGTTTTAGGAAAATACATTCAATATTAACTACTGATCTTTTAAAAAATGGTTTTCTTTTCATAAGGGTTTAATTGATTTCCTGTGTTGAATAGCAGTAATATTACCTACGATGCTTTTCAAAGGAAAAAATATACATATGTGGCCTTTGAAGTATGCTCCTAGATCAAGCACTTAGTTCTGACAGCTTATAACTTCATTATGGTCTCCCTTTGGGTTTCTTAAAACATGTACCCTAAGCCCACTGCAATCAGAAGAGGGAAAAGAACATTGTTTTATCTCAAACACAAACAAGGGCATTTAAAGTAATGATTTTCTCATCTGAGCCCACTAACATAAACGGTACATATATATATATACACACACACACACATATACTTCAGACACATGTATGTGTGTCTGGAGTATGTTTCTTTTGAAAATAGAGCTACAATTAGTTTCTCCACTATGAAGCAAATGCTGGAAGTGAAAACTCCCTTCTCCACTAGGAGGCAGCTGGGGTTCTGGCTCAGTCTGCGAGGAAAGCATCCCGGCTTCCAGAAGACGGGCTGAAAAGCTGGCTTCCCCTAGAGCTGTCTGCGAGTGGGCCTAGATTCCTAGCTCAGCTCTCAAGCTCACTCAGCCTTGGGGGTTCTGCTCAGTAATGAGATGGTTTGCCCCTAGAAGGGAACTGCCTGGACCACCCTGGACTCTAGAACAAGGGTCCACAAACTATGGGCCAAAGCTGACCTGCTGCCTGTTTTATACATTTCTAGTAAACCACAGCCAAGCCTATTTATTTATATATAGTCTATGGCTTTTCATGCTACAATGGCAGAATTGAGTAATTATGACAGACACTGTATGGGCTGCAAAGCCAGAAATATTTATTCACTGGCCCTTTATAAAACAACAAAAATTGCCAGAGGGGCTGATCCAGAGGGGCTGGAATGAATGGTCACTGTGCCTAGATGAACTGCGCTGTACCTAGAACTAATCCCCACAGCAGGCGAAGACCATTTTATTACCTACTTTTATACCATTGTTTTGCCATTTCATATGTCTTGGGGTATGTTCTTTGAGTCTAAACCTTTGGACACTTTTTCAGGTGGGCAAATTATCATGGAGTAGAGAGCCATCCTTATAGCACCTGCTCTCACACTGTCCTTTATCAGAAAGGAATACCGTCCCTCCAGTTTGCAGCGTGGCTACCTGCTGTGTGGTATCTGTGTGCTCACACCAGTGTGTGCTTGCGAAGACTTAGGCCATCACTCCTTCTGACTGCGATTCCCATTCATCCCAACAGAAACATTGAGGCTGTAGCTAAGGTTGAATGTGTTTGTTTATGACATAAGGAGTGCGATTTTAGCGGCGGAGAATTTGACCTACTTGGCTGTGGAATAGATGTCGGAGTGGGTGCATTTTGGTGCCTGTTGATGTGAAATAAGATATGTGATTCTGATGCCCTTACCTCCTACAGGCATGAATCATTGTGGCTTGCCCAGGCACCCCATCTTTTTGCTGTATCAGGAGCTCCAGTATGGGTGGGTAGAGAGGCTGGGCAAAGATGCTGGGGGAGATAAAGTTTATGGTCTTTGGGAGGCTTCAAAACTTTCAGAAGGCTGAGTGGCAACTTCCCGTTGCTTCAGTTTCTCAGGTCTACTGGATAATAAGCTCTTGGAGCAATCCATCCTGCATGTTTAGTTCATCACTGGGTGATGACATGAATAGATAACCAAAGGTCAGGCTGCATCCTCAACACACAGAGGTCTATGGGGACCTGCCGTGCTGCCATGGTAACAAAAAGGACAGTGGTGGGCTTGCTGCTAGGCTGGAAGGTATGTAGCTGAGGTCATAAACTGACAGCTCGTGGCTTGATTCTAGTTAGCAGACATATTTCGGCTGAGCCATACGTCTATAAGATTTTTATAAGTTATTTGCTAACATCTAACATCTAGGTTATTTCATTTAAAATCTGAATTTCCAACTTCTCTTGCAAATTTGAAATCTGTGGACACATGGGGCTCCATTCCTTCTTGTCAGTGATTGCTTACAGTGGGCGATGGCTTCCCTTTAGAAAGAACTAGAGTTCTCCAGCTTTGTTTTTCCTTTTACCCAACCTTCGCCATCACTGGCGTTATCGGCCTGTTCCCTCGCACCTTTGAGTGTACAACCATCGCTCTATAAATTGCACAAAGAATTTGCACTATTGCAACCTTGTATTCCTCCAAGATCATTGTGTCTCTCCTTTGACCCTTGCTAAGAGTTTTGTAACTGACTTATACCTTACATGACCTAATCATATTCCATTCTGACTCTACTGCTGAATGGAATAAACAGCCAACTTTTGAAAATATACACTTTCGGTGGTCACAAAGTATGTAGAGCCATTTATTATATGAATTGGAATGACTGTAAGAAGTAAACATACACTGTGTGCAGTGGCTCACTGTAAATCCAAGCACTTTGGGAGGCTGAGGTGGGAGGATCACTTGAGCCCTGGGAGGCTGGGGCTGCAGTAAGCCATGAGTGCACCACTGCACTCCAGCCTGGGTGTCAGAGCAAGACCCTGTCTCAAAAAAAAAAAAAAAGAAAAGACAATAGCAAACAGTGTTCAATGGCTAAAGGATGGCTAAAAATGAATAGTCATTTCCTCTCCATCACCTTTCTGGGGAGGATGCATCTTATAACGTCAGAAGAACATGGAAGTACATTTGTAGGGATGTATTCACAGGATTTAATAATACTTATTGGTTTGGAAATAATGGTTGCTGAAACTCGCAAGTTAATCTTTAAGAACCTATAATTTCACTTTAGGTGGAACAAAAATGAAGACAACAAAGAAAATGTTAAAAAAAAAAAGATACCTGTCATACTGTTGGGAGTCATAGGTTAGTAATCATTCTGGATCCCTTTTTTCACTGACATCTCCTACAAAGAAAAAATACAAAAAAAAAAATCACAGATTACAATCTGCATTTTCCATAATGCTTTTGTTCCAAACAGTATCAAATGCATTAATTACCTTGAAGCAATATTTGTTACTCTCAACTCAGAACTGGGGACATTGAAGCACAGGTGGGCTATATGATATGTGTAAATTTGTAAGACCTCTTAATTTTCATCTCAGGGTTCCTTCTATAAACATGTTTTAAAAATAAATTTTTTTTTTAAGGTCAAATTTTTCCATCTCGGCTTTTTAAGAAAGCTACCAGCCCATTGATATGCTGTTTATCCCAAGAGTGGCTAAGATGTAAGATGTATTAGCATCTCTAATCTAGATCTTGCTTCTCCAGGTGTGGTCTGTGGGCCAGCAGTCTTGGGATTGCCTGAGAGCTTGTGAGAAATAGAAAATTTGGGGACTCTCTTAGTCAGAATCTGCATTTGGACAAGATCCCCAGGTGATTCACGTGCACTTTAAAGTCATAGACACACTGCCCTGGAGAACTGAATCCATATTCTCATCTGCCCATTTATGACTTCTCCTCATCAGAACTGAACTCCCCCGCTCACCACTACCTTAATGAGATCCAAGAGCAACAGAGAGACTTGGCCCTCAGGCTGGGGATGGAGGCCTGGTGCGTGTCAGTGACCAGAGGTGCCCTGACCCAGGGAAGAATGCTGAGAAAGGCCGCACACAGACGGATGACAGAGATGGACACTGGCCGGTGATGAACCTGGGTCACAGCCCTTCAGCATATTGCTGGAGACAGATTAGGATTAGGTTTCTTTTTCTGGAGTGTGTTCTCTGGCCAGAGGTAGATGGTGGTAGCATGTTGGCTTAGGAATAGCACTGAAGCCTGAGGTATGGGCTTGAGGTCCAACATTGTCATATACTACCAGCTGTGGGATCAGAAGTAATTTCAAAGCACTGGAAACACGATTTCTCCAGTATAAGATGAGGAACTGATACTTGTTCTGCTTATTTCACAAGGCTAGTATTTCTGAGGTTTGAAGATGATGTGAGTGGAAGTGCTGGGTAATCTACAGTGCACTGTGCACATGAAAGGCAGGAATAATCTTGTTAAATAACTGGTTAGAGAAGAAGAAGGAGGAGGCAGAGGAAGTGTGTGGATTATGTTTTCAACACAGATTTATACATAGCCATTCATGCTCTGTCTCCACATCTAATGCTGCAGCAATGACTTCAAACCTCGATCATACTTCTTGTCCCATTCTGTGGAAATTACATGTTTACATGGCTGCCTTTCCCACCAACTGTAATCTCTTTATGGCAGAGACTTCCTTTCTCATGTTTATATCTTCTACACTGAGCAGAATGTCAGATACATAACAGGTACTCAACAATATATGTTGAACAACTAAATAAAATAAGATTAATGAAGTTGACATAGCAAAGTGTAAGCTGCCAAATTGGCATCCGATGCAGGGGATGAGTATTCACTGCTAGGAAAATGCATTCTTGCCTCAGATTAGCTCGTCAAGGATCTCTACCACAAGCCCTTTGTCCCATCCTTATTCACCTGTCCAGCAGCGTTTTGAGTGAGAGGCATCAGGTTCTGAGATGCCTTAGGTGAGAGCACAGGTCGTATCTACAGTATTGCGGGTCCTGACCCTGTTGCTCCTCTTAGAAACTGCGCTGCCATTAACCTCCCCCTCCCAACCCACAGAAGCTGCCACGTTTTCACGTGCTACCACCCCTGAATATTCTAAAGAGGTGGAGGAACTTGGCTTGGACTGTGCCCCACCATAGTGCCCCACCTCTGGCCAAACTGGCTCAAGACTTGAAGTGGACTAATAAGATGATTTTTCAGGATGAAAGAAAGGGAAGGAGTGAGGGAGAGACAGAGAGATTTTATCTAGATCCTCTCTAGGGACAGAATTTATCAGAAGTTAAAACTCTAAAACTGAGACCATATCTCTCAGCCACCTGGAAAAAGTCCATTTGAAGGTGACAGAGAGGATCCATCTGACATTCACAGAGAGCCTAAAGTGGAAGGAGAAAGCTGTGGTGCCTCTCAGCTCCTCCTGAGGCCCAGCCGTGTCCTCTTCTGCCCCTCCAGGGATTTGGCTACTCAGTCCTTCCTTGGATGCTCTCAGTAAAATATTACCCTTTTTACAATAAGCTGGTTTGACTTAGGTTTCTGTCACTTGCAACCAAAAGAATCCTGACTGATAATATTAAGATACAACATTAATACAAACATGTCAGCATAGTTTTGTATGCTTTTTATTGTCTGGAAGGCAAAGCTATAAAATCCCAGTTATGTCCTTATGATATCATCAGTTAAAAATATCTTCATTTTCAAAATTCCAATTGAAAAGGCATATGAACTACAGGCAATTATTGTGTGTGGGGCAGAAAGCACCTAGGAACAGGGAAAAAAATCTTAATTCTTATTAAGACTTTAAAAAGTGTTATCACCACAAAATTTGGTACTAATGTTTTCTTTTTAGTACTATTTTCCTTCAACCATAGTACAATTTAGTACTTTAGTATTTTAGTGTTACTATTACTATATAACAGAAATAGTATTACTAATAATATTAATAGTATACTAGTGTTACTTTTACTGTAGTATTTTGGTATTATTTAGTATTTAGTAGTATTTACTACCATTTTCCTTCAGTGAGCTCTAGAGTTTTCAGTGTAATTCCAGTAAAGCTTCTAACAATCCCTCAGAGAAGGCAGGTGTCCCTGGGCCTCCCTTCCTGGTCTCCTATCCTATGTGGTGAGTGTTGGTAAAGTGCTCTGTAGTGAGGAGGGGAATCCCAAGATGGCCCTTTCCACAGCCATGGCAGAGGCCTGGAGCTCACCAGCAAATCATGGGATCAAAGGAGAAAACAAAGTCCAAAAGAACTTAAAAGTAAAGCAAGCTGAGTTTCTTTACTTGCCAGGAAGGAAACAAGCACAGCGAAGGGCTTTGTAGGTCAGGGAGGAGGAAGGGTCAAGGACTTGATGGGTTAGAACGGGGTGGCTATGCTAATGAAGGATTGATACCTAGCACCTGTGTGTCATTCATTAAAACATGCCCTGTTTCTCTCTGGTCAGGGAAGTGTTTTCAGTTAGATCCAGTGCGGGTCGGTGTACCACGGCCCTTCAAAGTCGATGGTCCTTTCACCACTTCAACAGTTCAGCACCAGGGGAAGGGAAACGCCATTCCATTTAGTCTTCTAGGCAAGTGCTACCCAAGTGGAGGATATTCCTTTGACATGGGTCATTCATTTGTTTGGTTATCGCGAGGCCTTGGTTGAGGCTACTCTGTTCAGGCAATGGCCTAGGTTTTATTCAAAGACAACACCGTGGCCTGTCCACAAGCAGCTTCTAAACTAACAGAGGGAGAGAATTGCACCAAATAAGTGCAAACATGTATACAGGTTTCACCCTACATGTCTCTTCAGAGTGGACTGGGGCCATGAGAGAAGGAAAGGTTATTTCTACTTGGGCTTATTTGGGGAGGATTTTGAGTGGAGGTGACCCCAGGCCTTTCGGCCCTTCTTTTAAATAGACTTCTCCTCAGGTTATGATTTAACTCTTTGTTCTCATCCTTGTGCTCCTAAGGCCCATGGACTACTCTGAAAGGAATGAGCTTCATACAGAAAAACTGGGTGGTGCCTTTACGTTACGCAGGTTTTAAGCAGGGGTGTGATGTGACCCAATGTGTGTTTTGAAAGCTTTCCAGCAGCTCGTGGGTGGAGAGCAGACTGGTCAGGCCACGGAAGGTCCAGAAGAGAGAAAAAGGTGCTGGAGTTTGAGGGGAGGTGGTGGAGATGGTGAGAGGGCTAGGTGTTTAAGTGACATTTAGGAGGTAGAAACAAGACTTGTGAAGAATGTGATAGGAGCATTTAACACTGGGATAAACACCACAGATGCAGACAGGTTAAGATTGGAGGCTCTCTGCCCTCAAGGAATTTACAATCCATTTTATAAGCTGGTTGGGAAGGAACAGCTAAAAATAAAAGTCACAGATGCCATGTGCCAAGGGGTGGTGCTGAGAATCATACAGGTGGAGCCTTCCTCTGCCAGTTCTACCCGTTCTCAGCCCAGTGCTGTGTCCCTTAAATAAAGCTCATTCCACTCATTGGAAGAGTAGAAAAGCATTCACCTCTCAAACACATAAAATGTGTTTGTATTTTAAAAATACAAATGATGGTAAAGTTATTATTGAATCCTCTGAAACTGAAAAGTAAATGGAATTATTATCAGCACTTAGTAAATAGGTCCAGGGACTGTGGAAGGCCTTGGGCTCCATGCCACACTGTGAACTGTGGCTGCTGCTAATTACTCTAACAGCATCTCGGGCGGCATGGACAGAAATATAGCTGGGCACTGTGGCATGCACTTGATACTCTTAGCTACTTGGGATGCCAAGGTGGGAAGACTGCTTGAGCCCAGGAGTTTGACACCAGCCTGGGCAACATAGTGAGACCTTGTCTCAAAAAAAAAGGAAAGAAAGAAAGAAAAGATAAAAAGAAGGAAGAAAGAAAGAAAGAGAAAGAAAAAGAAAGAAGAAAGAAAGAAAGAAAGAAAGAAAGAAAGAAAGAAAGAAAGAGAAAGAAAGAAAGAAAGAAAGAAAGAAAGAAAGAAAGAAAGAAAGAAAGAAAGAAAGAGCCTGTAGGACATTGGTCAGACCACATGTGGGCTGCTACATTTTAAGAGGGATGTCTCATGTACAATATCCTGGCCAATGGAAAACATATCTTACGGAAACATTGAAGGAAACCTAGAAAAGGGAAGAGTCACATGAGGGGTAGACAGTGGTCTTCAAATATCTGAGAAGCTGTCACGTGGAAGAGAGTGCAGGCATGTTCAGTGGACAGAGGACTGTGGAGAGATGCTTGGAGACTACTGAGGGGCCTTTCCCTGCCCTACCTGACATCTAAGAAGATACATGTCTCATAGGCTGGGGCGGCCACACAGAAGAACACAGTCTCCTTACCTTGCACTGCTTTTTACTCTCAGGGCATGTTAAGCCTCTCTTGAGAAGACCTGGGTCTTTAAGCTGCAATAAAGTAGGCGCCGTGTATATGAAATGGCTCCAGGGACAAGCTAAAATCCTGTTCCATGTCCCTCACTCCCTTCAAATTCTCCTTTAAAGCTTCATTCTTTTTTTTTTTTTTTTTCCATTTTTTTAAAAATTTATTATTATTATACTTTAAGTTGTAGGGTACATGTGCATAACGTGCAGGTTTGTTACATATGTATACTTGTGCCATGTTGGTGTGCTGCACCCATCAACTCGTCATTTACATCAGGTATAACTCCAAATGCAATCCCTCCCCCCTCCCCCCTCCCCACGATAGGCCCCTGTGTGTGATGTTCCCCTTCCTGAGTCCAAGTGATCTCATTGTTCAGTTCCCACCTATGAGTGAGAACATGTGGTGTTTGGCTTTCTGTTCTTGTGATAGTTTGCTAAGAATGATGGTTTCCAGCTGCATCCATGTCCCTACAAAGGACACAAACTCATCCTTTTTGATGGCTGCATAGTATTCCATGGTGTATATGTGCCACATTTTCTTAATCCAATCTGTCACTGATGGACATTTGGGTTGATTCCAAGTCTTTGCTATTGTGAATAGTGCTGCAATAAACATACGTGTGCATGTGTCTTTATAGCAGCATAATTTATAATCCTTTGGGTATATCCCCAGTAATGGGATGGCTGGGTCATATGGTACATCTAGTTCTAGATCCTTGAGGAATCGCCATACTGTTTTCCATAATGGTTGAACTAGTTTACAATCCCACCAACAGTGTAAAAGTGTTCCTATTTCTCCACATCCTCTCCAGCACCTGTTGTTTCCTGACTTTTTAATGATCACCATTCTAACTGGTGTGAGATGGTATCTCATTGTGGTTTTGATTTGCATTTCTCTGATGGCCAGTGATGATGAGCATTTTTTCATGTGTCTGTTGGCTGTATGAATGTCTTCTTTTGAGAAATGTCTGTTCATATCCTTTGCCCACTTTTTGATGGGGTTGTTTGTTTTTTTCTTGTAAATTTGTTGAGTTCTTTGTAGGTTCTGGATATTAGCCCTTTGTCAGATGAGTAGATTGCAAAAATTTTCTTCCATTCTGTAGGTTGCCTGTTCACTCTGATGGTAGTTTCTTTTGCTGTGCAGAAGCTCTTTAGTTTAATGAGATCCCATTTGTCAATTTTGGCTTTTGCTGCCGTTGCTTTTGGTGTTTTAGACATGAAGTCTTTGCCCATGCCTATGTCCTGAATGGTACTACCTAGGTTTTCCTCTAGGATTTTTATGGTATTAGGTCTAACATTTAAGTCTCTAATCCATCTTGAATTAATTTTCGTATAAGGAGTAAGGAAAGGATCCAGTTTCAGCTTTCTACTTATGGCTAGCCAATTTTCCCAGCACCATTTATTAAATAGGGAATCCTTTCCCCATTTCTTGTTTCTCTCAGGTTTGTCAAAGATCAGATGGCTGTAGATGTGTGGTATTATTTCTGAGGACTCTGTTCTGTTCCATTGGTCTATATCTCTGTTTTGGTACCAGTACCATGCTGTTTTGGTTACTGTAGCCTTGTAGTATAGTTTGAAGTCAGGTAGCGTGATGCCTCCAGCTTTGTTCTTTTGACTTAGGATTGTCTTGGAGATGCGGGCTCTTTTTTGGTTCCATATGAACTTTAAAGCAGTTTTTTCCAATTCTGTGAAGAAACTCATTGGTAGCTTGATGGGGATGGCATTGAATCTATAAATTACCTTGGGCAGTATGGCCATTTTCACGATACTGATTCTTCCTATCCATGAGCATGGTATGTTCTTCCATTTGTTTGTGTCCTCTTTTATTTCACTGAGCAGTGGTTTGTAGTTCTCCTTGAAGAGGTCCTTTACATCCCTTGTAAGTTGGATTCCTAGGTATTTGATTCTCTTTGAAGCAATTGTGAATGGAAGTTCATTCCTGATTTGGCTCTCTGTTTGTCTGTTACTGGTGTATAAGAATGCTTGTGATTTTTGCACATTAATTTTGTATCCTGAGACTTTGCTGAAGTTGCTTATCAGCTTAAGGAGATTTTGGGCTGAGACAATGGGGTTTTCTAAATATACAATCATGTCATCTGCAAAGAGGGACAGTTTGACTTCTTCTTTTCCTAACTGAATACCCTTGATTTCTTTCTCTTGCCTAATTGCCCTAGCCAGAACTTCCAACACTATGTTGAATAGGAGTGGTGAGAGAGGGCATCCCTGTCTTGTGCCAGTTTTCAAAGGGAATTTTTCCAGTTTTTGCCCATTCAGTATGATATTGGCTGTGGGTTTGTCATAAATAGCTCTTATTATTTTGAGGTACGTTCCATCAATACCGAATTTATTGAGCGTTTTTAGCATGAAGGGCTGTTGAATTTTGTCAAAAGCCTTTTCTGCATCTATTGAGATAATCATGTGGTTCTTGTCTTTGGTTCTGTTTATATGCTGGATTATGTTTATTGATTTGCGAATGTTGAACCAGCCTTGCATCCCAGGGATGAAGCCCACTTGATCATGGTGGATAAGCTTTTTGATGTGTTGCTGAATCCGGTTTGCCAGTATTTTATTGAGGATTTTTGCATCGATGTTCTTCAGGGATATTGGTCTAAAATTCTCTTTTTTTGTTGTGTCTCTGCCAGGCTTTGGTATCAGGATGATGTTGGCCTCATAAAATGAGTTAGGGAGGATTCCCTTTTTTTCTATTGATTGGAATAGTTTCAGAAGGAATGGTACCAACTCTTCCTTGTATCTCTGGTAGAATTCAGCTGTGAATCCATCTGGTCCTGGACTTTTTTTGGTTGGTAGGCTATTAATTATTGCCTCAATTTCAGAGCCTGCTATTGGTCTATTCAGGGATTCAACTTCTTCCTGGTTTAGTCTTGGAAGAGTGTAAGTGTCCAGGAAATTATCCATTTCTTCTAGATTTTCCAGTTTATTTGCGTAGAGGTGTTTATAGTATTCTCTGATGGTAGTTTGTGTTTCTGTGGAGTCGGTGGTGATATCCCCTTTATCATTTTTAATTGTGTCGATTTGATTCTTCTCTCTTTTCTTCTTTATTAGTCTTGCTAGTGGTCTGTCAATTTTGTTGATCTTTTCAAAAAACCAACTCCTGGATTCATTGATTTTTTGGAGAGTTTTTTTGTGTGTCTATCTCCTTCAGTTCTGCTCTGATCTTAGTTATTTCTAGCCTTCTGCTAGCTTTTGAATGTGTTTGCTCTTGCTTCTCTAGTTCTTTTAATTGCGATGTTAGAGTGTCAATTTTAGATCTTTCCTGTTTTCTCTTGTGGGCATTTAGTGCTATAAATTTCCCTCTACACACTGCTTTAAATGTGTCCCAGAGATTCTCGTATGTTGTATCTTTGTTCTCATTGGTTTCAAAGAACATCTTTATTTCTGCCTTCATTTCGTTATGTACCCAGTAGTCATTCAGGAGCAGGTTGTTCAGTTTCCATGTAGTTGAGCGGTTTTGATTGAGTTTCTTAGTCCTAAGTTCTAGTTTGATTGCACTGTGGTCTGAGAGACAGTTTGTTATAATTTCTGTTCTGTACATTTGCTGAGGAGTGCTTTACTTCCAATTACGTGGTCGATTTTGGAGTAAGTACGATGTGGTGCTGAGAAGAATGTATATTCTGTTGATTTGGGGTGGAGAGTTCTATAGATGTCTATTAGGTCTGCTTGCTGCAGAGATGAGTTCAATTCCTGGATATCCTTGTTAACTTTCTCGTTGATCTGTCTAATGTTGACAGTGGAGTGTTGAAGTCTCCCATTATTATTGTATGGGAGTCTAAGTCTCTGTAAGTCTCTAAGGACTTGCTTTATGAATCTGGGTGCTCTTTTAATGGGTGCATATATATTTAGGATAGTTAGCTCTTCCTGTTGAATTGATCCCTTTACCATTATGTAATGGCCTTCTTTGTCTCTTTTGATCTTTGATGGTTTAAAGTCTGTTTTATCAGAGACTAGTATTGCAACCCCCACTGTTTTTTGTTCTCCATTTGCTTGGTAAATCTTCCTCCATCCCTTTATTTTGAGCCTATGTATGTCTCTGCGTGTGAGATGGGTCTCCTGAATACAGCAGACTGATGGGTCTTGACTCTTTATCCAGTTTGCCAGTCTGTGTCTTTTAATTGGAGCATTTAGTCCATTTACATTTAAGGTTAAGATTGTTATGTGTGAACTTGATCCTGCCATTATGATATTAACTGGTTATTTTGCTCGTTAGTTGATGCAGTTTCTTCCTAGCCTCGATGGTCTTTACATTTTGGCATGTTTTTGCAATGGCTGGTACTGGTTGTTCCTTTCCATGTTTAGTGCTTCCTTCAGGGTCTCTTGTAAGGCAGGTCTAGTGGTGACAAAATCTCTAAGCATTTGCTTATCTGTAAAGGATTTTATTTCTCCTTCACTTATGAAACTTAGTTTGGCTGGATATGAAATTCTGGGTTTAAAATTCTTTTCTTTAAGAATGTTGAATATTGGCCCCCACTCTCTTCTGGCTTGGAGAGTTTCTGCCGAGAGATCTGCTGTTAGTCTGATGGGCTTCCCTTTGTGGGTAACCCGACCTTTCTCTCTGGCTGCCCTTAGATTTTTTCCTTCATTTCAACTTTGGTGAATCTGGCAATTATGTGTCTTGGAGTTGCTTTTCTCGAGGAGTATCTTTGTGGTGTTCTCTGTATTTCCTGGATTTGAATGTTGGCCTGCCCTACTAGGTTGGGGAAGTTCTCCTGGATGATATCCTGAAGAGTGTTTTCCAACTTGGTTCCATTTTCCCCCTCACTTTCAGGCACCCCAATCAGACGTAGATTTGGTCTTTTTACATAATCCCATACTTCTTGCAGGCTTTGTTCATTTCTTTTTCTTCTTTTTTCTTTTGGTTTCTCTTCTCGCTTCATTTCATTCATTTGATCCTCAATCGCAGATACTCTTTCTTCCAGTTGATCGAGTCGGTTACTGAAGCTTGTGCATTTGTCACGTATTTCTCGTGTCATGGTTTTCATCTCTTTCATTTCGTTTATGACCTTCTCTGCATTAATTACTCTAGCCATCAATTCTTCCACTTTTTTTCAAGATTTTTAGTTTCTTTGTGCTGGGTACGTAATTCCTCCTTTAGCTCTGAGAAATTTGATGGACTGAAGCCTTCTTCTCTCATCTCGTCAAAGTCATTCTCCATCCAGCTTTGATCCGTTGCTGGCGATGAGCTGCGCTCCTTTGCCGGGGGAGATGCGCTCTTATTTTTTGAATTTCCAGCTTTTCTGCCCTGCTTTTTCCCCATCTTTGTGGTTTTATCTGCCTCTGGTCTTTGATGATGGTGATGTACTGATGGGGTTTTGGTGTAGGTGTCCTTCCTGTTTGATAGTTTTCCTTCTAACAGTCAGGACCCTCAGCTGTAGGTCTGTTGGAGATTGAGTGAGGTCCACTCCAGATCCTGTTTGCCTGGGTATCAGCAGCAGAGGCTGCAGAAGATAGAATATTTCTGAACAGCGAGTGTACCTGTCTGATTCTTGCTTTGGAAGCTTCCTCTCAGGGGTGTACTCCACCCTGTGAGGTGTGGGGTGTCAGACTGCCCCTAGTGGGGGATGTCTCCCAGTTAGGCTACTCAGGGGTCAGGGACCCACTTGAGCAGGGAGTCTGTCCCTTCTCAGATCTCAACCTCCGTGTTGGGAGATCCACTGCTCTCTTCAAAGCTGTCAGACAGAGTCATTTGCCTAAAGCTTCATTCTTTAGCTGAGTGATCTCAGCTATTAGGGAGCGTGCTCTCCTCAAGAAATGTAATGAAAAATTTCATTTCCATTTAATTATATCACTTGCCCCTCCTCTTGAAAAATGGGCAAGTGATTTGGTATATATTTTCAGAGGGTTCACAGATACTTCACAGGTGCAAAATCTACTCACGGCTGCCATATTAAGCTTTGGCTATGGACTTGATCAATCTTAAAATGCAGATCGCTAATGGAAAAGATGTAAGTTGATGTAAATGTGATCTAGTGAATAGAATGAAAAGGAGACACAAGAGCTATTTTTGGTTGGGAGCAAAGAGAAGAGAACCTACAAGCAGTAGATTCCTTTGTGGGTGGAAGATGAGTTTCTAAAAACAAGCCTGGAGGCTGAAGAGGAATCCATCAACCCAAGGATCTGGTATAGGGCTGTCCCATTAACCCCATCATGGGACACCAACTCAGGCTTTAGATCATTCAAGATGAATTACTCATGGAGCCCACTCCTGCAAGGCTTAGGTGAAGAACCAACCTGTAACTCAGGGACAGAAGAGCTGAACAAGAGGGATAAAAGATGTGTTTGAAGGCACTGAAGAGACTGTGATTAATTACACCTGTATGAGGGAACCCAATGGTGATACTTGAGTTTGGCTTTGGAAAAATGAGCTGGGATTTTTTTCCAGGCAGGGGATGAAAAGCATGGCTCAGAAGCACCAAAAGAGCAAACGGTATGTGATTGTAGGAGCGGGGCAGGAAGTGACTATGAATGACGCTGCAAATGCAGTTTCAGGCCAGATGGTGAATGGTCTTGAAAGAATTGCTGTGGAACTTGGGCTTTATCCCATGAAAAACGGGGAGCCCTGGAAAGTCTTCAGGCAGTGATCTGGTGTGAGAAAGGCAGCCCTGCTGCAGTGTGGAGGAGGCCTGCTTGGGAGGCTTACCCTTTGGTGGCACCTCTTTGAGTGGGATCATTGCTATTAGGTTGATGCAAAAGCAATTGCTGTTTTTGCCATTACTTCTAATTGCTTTTGTTTTTGCACCTACCCAGCACTTTCCTGTCTCAGTATTCAAGGTCACAAGGCTAGACCAGTGCCAGAGAGAACACCTGAACTCCTTCTTGTAGAACTCCAGCGCGCTTGCCCTGACCACACACCTTTGTCCCCTTGCGTTTCCTTTCTCTGTATCGAAACTACAGCACTGAAGGGGCGTCTGTAAAAATTACTCCATGAAAACTCTTTCCACATAGACCTGGTGAGTCATTGTTTATCCAACCTGTGCACTGAATCAAAACATGCTTCCCCTCACAGCTCATCATCAACCTTTTCAGAGGAGAGGGGTCTGTGGCCTTTTCAAACTGTCTTCCTTAGTTTTTCTTCTCTGTGGCTGTCTCAGGAGGACGGGTAGCAGAGTGTCATGCAGACTGATGTATCAGATGATGAGATGTAACAGGGCTCATCTGTTAATACTTCGGCAGGTGGTTCATGGGCAGCCCAAGGAAGCCATGACTAACTGGGTTGGGGGCTGTGGGTTGGGGAACCTTCATTAGAAATTCTCTTGGTTCATTTTAAAAGGTCAGACCCCTGAGTGTTATGTTATTACATACCCTAGCCTGAGACCATTAAAACTGGGAAGACCTTCAGAGAAGGACACATCCATCTTCTCACCTGGCATTGAGGTGATGCGCTAGATTTCCTAAGAAGTTGCCGTGTAAGAGGGGGGCATAGCTTGGGGATGTGTCTTGAAGTTGTGTTTAGGTAGCAAGCAATTATTTTTATGAAGTTTACTTGGTATTGTGGGGTGCTGGGCATGACTGGAGTTCATGGGATGGGGCTGAGCCCCTCGCCCCACCCTGTCCCCACTTGAGCCTTCTCACAGCTCTGTCTGTGGCATCTGGAAGCACAGCTGAATAAATGCAAATGGCTGTCCCCCCAGGTGGTCTGCACCCCATGCTAGGAGGGCAGTGAGGCTGTGGATCTCTTAGGGGTAAAAGTGGAGTTTCCCCTTCTTTTCCTCTTCCCCCTCACAGGAGGAGAGGGAGAGCTATACATCAAACCTTTGACCCTGTCATTTGGGAAATATTTTAAAGAACAAGTCCAATCCCAGGTATGGGGGAAAGGCTCCTGGTCTGGGCATCATTCCAGATGGCTTTGGGTCTCAGTTTAGTAGTTTGGGGATCATGGACAAGTTCCTTTAACTCTCCAGGCCTCATTTGTAAAGATAAATCACAATTCCTGCCCTCTCAGGGTTATGCTGAGGACAAAAGGAATTGGAAAATGCCTGTAAATTTAAAAGGAGGACACAAATGTAATGTATTGGGAGACTTCTTTATTGTTATAGGCATCATTATTATGATCTCCTCATCTCCTGGCCAGCCTCAATCATCCCACAGGCATGGGGAACTGAAGCTCTTGCCTGGTCTAACTTCAAGGCTCCCTGAGGTCATTTAAAGACTCAAGAACAATACAGAGTCCATCTCCCCAGACGCGGTCATCACCAAGATTAAAAGGAGGTGAAATTGCTTCTCCTTCACCCACCATTCTCCTCTTGCAAGGCTGAATTTTACCTTTTGTGAAAAAATTTTTTCCCTCTCAAGGTTACTTTGCATGTTCATTTAACCTTGTTATGGGGAGTAAGAAAGTTTGGACACAGAAATAAATTTGTTCCCAAGTCTATAGCATCCTAAGTGCAGCCCCAGCTGTCCTTCTCCGAGGCCTTTGCATTTTAATATTAAATCTAGGACCCAATGAAGTGAATAAATAATGGTTGAATTTCTCATGATAGGAATCAGTTAAGAACTCAAATAGGAGAACAGAGGCAAGGTGTTTTCAAATCATACCACGCTGTGATCCACCTTTTGTATTCAGTAAAACTAACCCTATTTGGGAATGTAGTATCAAAAAATCAGTAAGAGAAAAAATATGAAAAGCTAGTGTAGTTAGACTGGGCATGAGGCTAGAGAGGAACATAAGACTCTGAGTTAGTAAAAGTGTGGAAAACTAGTGAAAGCTCTGTCAGTCCCGTAGCCCAGGTATTAATCTGAGTGGGTCACCTCTTGGAGGGGAAGGCAGTCAGAGTCTCTCCATTGGGTGTGGCAGGAGACTCACGCCCCACATAACAGACTTTAGCAAATGACTGTTGAATGGCAAAGCTATACTTTTCATTTTCAGATTTTCAGGCAGTCTCTGTAAGTGTTTTGCCTTCAGGAAGGGAGATAATTCAACCAGGGTCTGTGATTGAAACTGAGCTTCATTTGCTGTTGCTGATATTTCTTTCTGTTCTTAGTAAAATAATTCACTTTTACTTCCACTCCACCCACTCTCTCAATTCAAGTTCAACAGTCTCACTCTAGAGTTCACTCTACTCTTTATGTTAGTCAACATCCAGGCCAAATCATCGTCCTCTTCTCTCTCTTCACCTTCACCTCTCCTTTTCTACCTCTCTCCCAGGCAAAGTCACCATGGCATGTTGCAAAGAGCATCGGCCTCGCCACTTAACTATGGGATACTGAGTCAGGAGTAACCATTCCCAAAATGGGAATAAGGCCGTACATCTCAAAGGAGACATTGGGTTAAGTGAGACGTGCGCACTTAATAGACGGTAGTATTCTACACCCTTCCCTGCTGGGTTCTGGGGCTACAAGCAGAGTAAAATCTGATTCCTGTGTTGAGGACTAGGGCAGCAGTGGTAGAGGTGGAGTGGGCCTTAAACAAACATAGCCCCCTGCAAATCTAAAAGCATCAACTACATCTAATTTATTGTCACATTGAGTGAAACATGGAACACTTTTAAGCCAAATAAGGTAGTGATATAAAAGTAAAGAAGAAAACAGCCAGTAAAAGTTTTATGAGACCAACTTGAAAGGACCAGCTTGGCCACCTGCTGTTTATAGTGCAGTTTCCTTATGGCTGTCTTTCTCTACAGGTGGCCTATCATCTCTGAACACTCCTGAGAAATGGAAGATGGTCTCTTAAGAGGGCAGCCCAGAGGTAGTTTGAGGAAACGTCTGACAGCAGGAAAACACTTCGACAGATGCCCCTTTGGCCAAAGCATGCTGTTAAAACTGACTCTAGTGACACCTGGTGGAGAGTAGGGTAACTTCTTCCTGCTAAAGAAAGGCTGTGTGTGTGTGTGTGAGAGAGAGAGAGAGAGAGATGAACGGACTGGAAACACATTCATCATGTCAGGGAAATTAATTCCTAAGGAATGAGGGTACCATGCAAAACCACCAGATATCAGAATATATAATTGTGGTTAGGTGACTCACTGAGACACATGCATGAAAAACAACAAACAAGAATGTGAAAATAAAACATTAAGACTGCAGCAAAGGATTTATTATTGATTTTTAAAAAGAGTTTGATAACGAGTAAGACAGTAACAAGCAATCCACTCCCTCCCGCAACCCTGGATGGCATCATAAGAAAAGACTCTAGTACTTGATCACTTGATAGTATCATCTGAAATTTAAAAGAAAATTCAATCTTGTCCCAGGGAGACAGTGTCTCTCAGTCTGAGTCAGTGCTCTGCTGCCTCTGGAATCTGCAGTGAGCTCCTTCAGATTTTTATCCCTGGGATAAAAATAATAATCTTCCTAAATGGGGTGTTACGAGACTGCTGTGCTCCTAAAATTCCCTTGAAGATGAAGATAAAATTATCCTAATAGATATAGTTATAACTGTTCACTACTTCTTCAATGTCAAATGGGGGTCAGGGGACATGGCGCTACATTGCAAAGCTCTTGCAGAAATTGACTTCAGAAACTTTGTCTCCATTCTCACGCATTAGGTTCTTTTTTTCTTTTCTTTTTTTTTTTTTTTTTTTTTTTTTTTGAGACAGAGTCTCGCTCTGTCACCCAGGCTAGAGTGCAGTGGCATGATCTCACCTCACAGCAACCTCTTTCTCCTGGGTTCAAGCAATTCTCCTATCTCAGTCCCCTGAGTAGTTGAAATTATAGGCACAAGCCACCATGCCTGGCTAAGTTTTGTATTTTTAGTAGAGCCACGGTTTCACCATGTTGGCCAGGCTGGTCTTGAACTCTTGGCCTCAAGTGATCTGCCCATCTCGGCCTCCGAAAGTGCTGGGATTACAGGCATGAGCCACTGCATTCAGTCACACATTAGGTTTTTGTTTGATTCTGCTTGGTAAAGGTTCTGTTGGCTCTTTATCAGAAATTCCAGTGGTTTTCTGTAAGGTGTCAGGTGCATGGTATAGCACACACAGCCTGAATTTGTCTTTCAACAGTGTGTATCAAAGGTGATTTTCAGGAATGCACCAGAGCAATTTTTAGTTCAAATCTGCAAGAGTTAATCCATCCTATTTGGAACACTAAATGAGAATTTAGGTCATCATTATTATTATTTGATGGAGTCTTGCTATGTTGCCCAGGCTGGTCTCAAACTCCTAGCCTCAAGCAATTCTCCTGTCTCAGCCTCTATCATTATTATTATTATTTTGAAAAATCACAGGAGCCTTGGTTAAGGGTTGTGTCAGGGAGCTGGGATGGGTAGATCTGGGTAGGAAGGTTATAAAGGAAAGAAGCCCCTCAAAGATGCTAATCGTTCTAATTTTCTTTTAGCTTCTCCCCTGCTAATATTTAACCTCAGAATGTGTATTTCCTGCAATGCGATGGCTTGAATGCATGAGCCTGCCATGCAGTTGTGTACAGTTGTGTGCACATGCAGAACGTGTGCAGTTAAACTATACTTGGGGGCAGTCATGCTGTAACAGAAATTCCCAACTTTCTCAGTGTATGCCACTCTTAGTGTTTCAGTAATAATTTTTACAGTGACCCTTGGTCAAAAGAAATACTTAAATGCCCTGTTTATGAAGTTATGAGATCCAAACAGCTTGATAGTTGGATTTGCATGGTGTCTGACAGTTGTTTCTAGGTTTCTCTCAAAAATTAAAAACATCCCACTGTATTTCTGTGGGGTTGCTGTGGTACCCAAGGTGCTCCGGTACAGATTTTGGGAACCATGGCTGTAAAAGCTTTGAAAATCAGTGAAAAGTCTAAAAGTGTGATTTGCATTATCTCCTTTCACCCCTCACTCTTTGTGAGACCATGGCCACAATATTTCACCTAAAGGTGCCATTTAAAAGTTTCATACAGCCGAGTGAGTCGGCCTGGCTTACCACTGTGGCATGGAGAATATGAGAAAGAGACACAGAGTGAAGTCTTAGCAGGATTTAAGGCAGCCCTGGGAATAAATCAGGCTTAGTTATTATTCAGTAGTTTACTGAGCCCACATCATATGCGTAGGCTACGACAAAGAACCTAAAAAGTAAAAGAACACAGCCCTTATATCATCTGAGAAGAGGATGCAATAGGTCAGATTATCACTGGGAATTACACGGATGCCAACCATAGCTGAGAAGCTGGCTACATACTGAACACTTCACATTCTTAGGTAAAAATCACACAAATAAGCACAAGATGTTCAACATGTTGGAAGAGTTGTATGAATACCTCAATAGATGAATACATGACCGGTTGCCTGCATTCCAATTCTGTTCTGCTTCTGACTTACAGGTAGCAAGGAGCTACCTATAGCGTAAGCCAAACTAGTGTCTTTCAAACTTTGGTGAGCATGTGAAGGGCTTGTTAAAACCAACTGCTGGGCTCCATTCCCAGAGTTTCTGATTCAGTTAGTTTGGGGGTGGCCTGAGAGTTTGCATTTCTAACAAGTTCCTAGGTGATCTGGACATACTTTCCAGGGCCCACATGTTGAGAACCACCAGCCTGATCCATTTAAGAACATGTTGGAGGAACTAAGGAGCCATCCTGGTAGGCTATACTCACTCAACACATGGCAGGCACCCGCACCTCTCCATCCTGACCTGCACATGGTTAGCCTTCTCTAGAACATTTCCAGTGAACGGCAGCTTACTCTGGCCAACACATCCAGTTCTGTTGGTGGACTGTGCCCACTGAGGGCCACTTGCATTTTAAATGGGCACAGCTGAATTTGGGACACTCAGGTCCTGTGGCAACAAAATGGCAATGTGGCACAATGGGAAGGGGACTGTACCAATTGGGCGCTTTTATTTTGTATTTTCCAAAAGATTGGCTTTGCACTCTGCTTACTTGTAAGTATGGGCACAACCACAAAGGATGCAGAAAGGTGTTCTCAGTTCTCAAGGAGGGGTTTTCACAGCAGAATCATCTGAGGAGCTTTGCTCACTATCTCCAGGCCCGGGCCCAATAATGTGTACTTAGAAAAGGCCACTCAGGTGATTTGAGACCTTCTGCTCACGGGAGAAGTGCTTGAGTTTGGGCGTGGAGACAGGTCACCCTACTGTCACTTCTTAACCCTACAGCCATTTGCTCTGCCACTGCGAGCCCACATGTGTATGTCTCACTGTATTATGTCCGGCTCAACATCCTCAGGCCTACAGAGAAATCTATTCTTGTGCCTCTTGTTACCCTTCCTTGGATGGTGGCAGTCATGGCCAGTGTGGCTTATCCAAAGCACATGGCCAATTAAAACTCATTAGCTAGGTGCTAGAGAACAGATCCAAAAAGGGGTACCTGCTATTGCACCAACAAACCAAGTGCACCTTTCTAGTGGACTTCTATACTGAACCCTCCTCGCCTGCCCCTTGTCTTTATTTTCTTAGAGCAGGGTTCTCAAAGTGTGCAGACAGCAGAATCAGATCACTGGGGAACAAGAGAGCAATGCAGATGCTTGGCCTGTATCCCAGACCTCATGGGTTATAAACTCTGAAGGTGGGGTTTGGGGCCTGTGTTTCCAATGCATGCTTGAGTTTGAGAACTACCGCTTTATAGTTTTGGTGCACTCCCCTGCCCACCGCCACAAATTAGAAGGTCTTCAAAAGGTGGGGACCACCCTCCTTCCTCCCCCAACAAGTTAGCACAGTGATGGGTGCATAGTAGGAACTCAAAAAACATTAGTTACTTCTTGAAGCTAGGGCAGCTGTACTGCCTGCGCACAAGAGTGAATAAACACCCCCTTGGCGTGCCACCTCTGAGAGGTTGCCAACACTGGGTCTCAATTCTCTCCCATTTCTTATGGGTTGTATTTTCCATATTTACAAATCAGCTTTCCCTAAATCCTCTCCAAGATTTTTACATTCTTTTCAGCTCAGGAAGCCAAAAACAAGATGGCATGTTTTAGCCAATGTCTGTTTCCTGCTGGGGGGGAAGGGC
The DNA here is from genome assembly GCF_024542745.1 of Macaca thibetana thibetana. NCBI lineage: Eukaryota > Metazoa > Chordata > Mammalia > Primates > Cercopithecidae > Macaca > Macaca thibetana. Next base: position 23,871,352 of record NC_065579.1, on the reverse strand, counting down.
ATTTTTGCATGATTCTTAAATTCCATACTCCCAGCATGGTGATTATTTTCCGAACAATAGAACCAGATTGCTGATTCATGTTCGGCTCACGGCTCCAAGCATTTTTTTTTTTTTCCTGCTGTACTTGTGCCGATGCAACACAATAATGTTCTATTCATCCCTCTGAATTAGAAATGCCAGCAGCTCAGATATGCAACTGAAGAATCCCCCCTCCCCTGTGGCTTATTTAAAGCCTTCCCACAAATAACACATTTTGAAATATTAGACGGTGCTCACTTTGAGCCATTTGGCTTGGGCAAGGACAGTTAAACCTTATTTTTTTTTCTCAGCTGCTCCTTGCACAATGCCTGGCACACTGTCACTATTATTCTTAAACACTGTTTGTTGAGTGAATCACATACCCTCTTCTAGAGGTTCAAGCCTTATCCTCCTCTTCTGCCCTGATACATTACAATAAGCCCTTTCTTAGGTGCAGAGAGAAAGCCCCGCTCTCACATTCAGAGGCTCGTGTTTGGATCCAGCCAAAGAATGAGATTGACCTCAAGGTCTGATGATCCAGGTGGGCTCCAGCCAGACCCATCCCAGTTTGCACACTGTCTGCAGCACCAGTCCTGCCACTGCTATAGCAGCAAGATCTTTGGCTGCCTCTCAGCACAGCTTTGCCAATGAGCAAGTGGGGTCATCTGTGGGGTTTTGTTTCCTAGCCGCAAAGTCAAACCAGGGGGACTACTTAGTGCTCTGAAAGCTCTATGGTCAACCTGGCTTGCACATCAAAATCACCTGCGCATCTTTGGGGGGAAAAAAAAAGAAATCCCAGTGCCCAGGTGCACTCCAGGCCAATTAGTGTTTGCAGCTCAGGCCTCAGTGTGTAAAGCCGCCTGGGTGATTCTGACGCGCAGCCAAGGTTGAGAGCCACTTAGGTTTAGAGGCCCTAAAGTAGCCTCTAAAGTAGTATCCAGGGGTCTCCTGCAACTGCCCTTGCCCCTCCTCATCTCTGCTTAAAATGGCATTCCAACAGTTAGAATACGATTCCGCTGCTGCCACCCCTCTGCTCACAATCCCACTGGCTCCCCCAAGGATCTGCGACATCTGCCTCTCTGTCTCTCCTCTCCCAGTTTCAGCTTCACCAACTCCTTCCTATTCCTCAAACATGTCATATGTGGCCCCTGCAAGAGGGCCTTTTGTGTCAGGATTTTTCCTTGTCTGAAATGCTCATGCCTGCAACACCTGATTGGGTCCCTCCCTCACCTCCATTAAGGGTTGAACACCCGAACTTCTCAGGGATGCCTATTTGAACATCCCAGTGCTGTCACCTGCCCCTTCCCTGGGCACTGCACTTCCCAATACCCCTCATCTTCCTCTCCTGTCTCTCTTTGCCGTAGTACTCAGCGTCTTTTAACATGCTGTACATTTTACTTCTGTGCTTTGCTGCTGTTGTTTTGACTGTTTTGTCTCCCTCTGCTAGGAAGTCAGCTCTATGGGGACAGGGATCTTTTTCGTTCTGTTTACTGATGACCCCAAGTGCTAACACAGTGTGTAGCTCATAGCAGGCCCTTAGTAAATACTTGTTAAATGGAGACCACCCTTGTTGGGGGTGCTAGGGATACGTACTGAATGGAGGAAGGCAGGCTCAGTGACACAAAAGGAGATAAATTTCCTCAAAAATGACAGATTTTGAGGAAACACTTATTAAATTCTAATTATGAGGAGTTGCCAGGCAATGTCTAGGTTAAAAAAAAAAAAGGCACACTCTAGAGACAGGAAGCGGATGAGTGCTCAGCTAGGGCAGGCTGGTGGGAGTGGGGGATTGGTTTAAGGATGGGGACTGACTGCTCATGGATACAAGGGCTCCTTTTGGGGTGGATGAAGGTATCCTAAAAGGAGATTGTGGTGACGGCAGTACATAAATGGCTGTAAATACACCAAAATCCACTGAACTATGTATTTTCAATAGATAAACTTTGTTATATAAATTATGTCTCAATAAAACTGTTAAAAATACACACCTAACTGAAGCATCATACGACCTGAAAAAGAAGTAGGCTCTTATTATTTCTGGTCAGGCATATGGATTTTCTCTGGTTTGAGTTTTGAATTAGGCGTGAGAGAGAAGCTTCCATATCTCTCATTTGCTACCAGAGAAATCTATTTATTGGTAGAGAAATGTAACTGAAACTTCTTGATCAAGGCCTACCTCAAGAGCAATTTATTTGGATTAAATGGCTTTCCTTAATAATTTCCACATCTATCAAAATTCTGCAGTCTTTTCTAGGCCTCCAGGGCAGTTTTGGAAAACAAACAGCTACTTTGTATGAAACTGAACTTTGACACTTTTGAACTTACAATGAACTTTAACACTTTTGAACATCAGTGCCTACTGATGGGCAATTGCCCCGCACAAACAGAGCTCAAAGCGTCTGTGGCAGTGAACTGAGATGTTGCTTAGCTAGCAGTCCTGTGAATCTTCCTCCTGAGAACTCACTGATGTTATGGTTATCTAATAATATATATGGAACAATAACAGCACATTGCAATGAAAATGATGCATGGTTACAACTCAATGAAGACCATTCTCCCTCTTCTGGGAGCTTGACAGCATACCTTGTTAAGCTGTGAAGGGGGAAACTTTCTTTCTGCTCTTCTGCCTGTTTCTCTGCTCAAAATCTTGACACACGCCCACCAGTGCACAAAGGGTCGTTTGAACAAAGGTCAGGAGGCTATCCAGAGTCCTGGCTTCAACCTTCTCTTTCGGGAATCCCTAAGATGTGAGCAACGTGGTGATATGAGAAGACTCTTGGGGACTGCTGCTGTGCGTCTGGAGAACTGAGGAGGACACAGTCACTATGCCATCAATAATCAGAATGTTTGAAGGAATGGATAAGTTTTCTGCTCATTGATGAAACAGAGGGCCAGAGGACTGAGAAACTTGTCCCTTGTCACCCAGCTGGCAAGGGGAAGAGTTAGACTGCCAACCCACAACAAATGCTTTTAACTGCTGAGCCATTCTGCTTCCCACCTGCAAGGTGCACATCACTCAGCTGGGTGCCATGATGGGCGCAGAGATGACTAAGCCCCACCCCTTTCCTTCTGACAGATATTGACTGGCAGAGGAGACAGGATGTGCACAAACAATTCTAATTAGGGGAGGCTGTATTTGTACTCTGTCAGAAGTGCAGAGGGCCATGAGTGTGTGTGGAAGAGAAAGAATAACAAAAAACCCAACTTTACAAAACATGGACACTCCACAGGTTACCATGCCTCCCTGCATAGGGACCATGCCAGTTTTTCTCTGTCAAGATCCAGCTATAAACTGAGGGCCTGGTCAGGTGTGGTGGGTCATACTTATAATCCCAGCACTTTGGGAGGCCGAGGCGGGCAGATCACTTGAGGTCAGGAGTTTGAGACCAGCCTGGCCAATATGGTGAAACCCCATCTCTACTAAAAATACAAAAATTAGCCGAGTGTGGTGGCGCATGCCTGTAATCCCAGCGACTTGGGAGGCTGAGGCAGGAGAATCACTTGAACCTGGGAGGCAGAGGTTGCAGTGAGCTGAGATAGTGGCACTGCACTCCAGGCTGAGCAACAGAGCAAGACTCTGTCACAAAACAAAACAAAATAAAACAAAACAGAGGGTCTTTCATAATGTGGGTTATGTAAAGTATAGTTTATTGGGTTGGTATCATTCTGATCATGCAATCTGGATGCTTGGACAGAATAGCTACATCAGCTTGTTTTAATTTCATTTGTACATGTGTCCCCAAAGATAGCATGTCCCTTACAGAGATGTTGTGGGAATTAAATGAGTTCATGCAAGAAAAGGGCTTAGGATAGTACCTTGCACATAGTAGGTGCTCAGTAAATGTGAGTTGTTATTGTTATGCATAGTTAATCCAAGGTTCTGGAGAACTGAGTATCGGGTACTAGAGATCTAATTCCATAGGGTCCTGGTCATTTTGTTACACAACAAGAGAAGAGCTGGCATGTGAAGTGTGTTCCTTTCATGGGGGTGTCAAGAAAGAAGGCAGTGGAACACTCACTGAGTGCCACTGCTGCCTACTGAGAACTTGATTTACTTCATGCACTGGTTGTAGGGTTGCAGTTTTTGAAAAGGGCACGGTATTGATATTTGTTGGTGTGAAATGATTTCTTACATAATAGCTGGTAACATTAGAAAAGGGTGGGATTTCTATTCTCTAGAATGATACTGTGTAGAAGAGATTTAATGAGAGGAAAACCCAGTCCTCTGGGGGCAGCAGCATTTATATAACTGACTCTTTTCAGCAATTCTGCAACAATGAATAGGAACCATTTGACGTCTCTGTTGGGACTTCAACTAATGCTTTCCCAGTGAGAGAATATTTAAAAGAATATTTTCACAACTTTACTTTCCCTCAAAAATATAGTTTTGATCCCAAAATGATAGTTTTTACAGGTGTCATTTGGGATGCGTCAGTTGTACCATCTCTAGAGTCAAGAAAATGTTTATCATAAACAAGGCCCACTTAATGACTAATTTTTGTATATGAAAAGGAAAGACAGTGGATCTTGGTCATCAATTTGTATTGTTGATTTTACTTACTATAAACAAACATGAACCATTTCATTTTTCAGAAAAAAAATTCATGTAATCTGAAAACAAAGATTACCAGAGAAAGAGGAATTAACCTGTTTCAAAAATGCTAAAGAAATATTGTGGATCCCACATGAAATGCTTGAATGTGTTTCTGGAGTCACTTCTCAGCTCCATGGCAAAGGCCAGCTAGGCAAAACGTGGATCTTGGCTTTAGAGTAGAATTCTACAACAAATGTAAAGAGTTTCTATTTGTTGTGTTCCATGAAATTCAGTACAGAAAAAAGAAAATAACAATACTTCTTTATGATGAGTAAATATCTTAATCACCATACATCTTACAAATGTGTGCACAGTTTCCTAAAAAGTAAGGATAGTAATGATGATAACAATAAAGGCAATAATAGCAATAGCAGCTAACATTTGTTGAGTGCTTGCTATGTTCTAAAGGGTTCTGGTAAGTTCTAGGGAAACTGCCAGGGATTCTGCTGCCTCCTTTATTACTCTCATTACTCGTATTACCAACATATGATGTAGGTGGTACCATCCACATTTTACAGTTGGGGAACTAAAGTTAAGAGATGTGACGCCCTTGCCCAAAACTGCAAAAATTTTAAAGTGGGAGAGACAGGAAGCAAATCGTTTATGCTCTAAATCACTACACTTGACTGCATCTTGCAAGAATAATAATGATTACATGCATTTATATTGCCTTTTTACACAGTATTTTTTCATTTGATGCTTACAACCTCATTTTATTATCTCTTTTACAGATGAGGAAGCTGAGGCTCAGACATTAAATGTCTAAAGATAAACACTGGTATATGGGGAAGTCAGGACCCAAAATGATGCCTCTTGACCCCGAATCCCAGCTTGCTTGTGAAGAATTAGAGCTTCCATCTTTTCTGAATGAAAGGCCTTAAGAATTTTCTACAATTTTTCTACAAGCAAAAATCACATCTATGGGATATATATACTTCAAAAATAAAGTTCATAGCTTAGAATATCAAAAGCAACTAAAATTTTAATATACAAAGCACAGGATTTGGCCAGGCTGAAACCAATTATTTGAAAAGTTTACTCTTGATGAGTCTGGAACTTTCTCACATGGCCAACCGTGTATCAGTTAGACACGTTATTTAAGTGGCAGGAAAACATTTCTTGTTGGATATGAGACATTTCTGAGTTCAGTAAAGGTTATGTGGTTTCTCAGAAAATTAGAACTTCTATTAATAATCAGTGCTCCATTTGATTGAGGATATTATTCCTATTACTTTGAGGTCAAATTCATAAGAATGAACCCTAACAATATACGAATTGGGTAGGAGTGTGTACAAATGAACTGCCCTTAAACCCCAACTCCATGCATTGAGCTATCAGGCTCAATCCTGTATTGATGCTGCTGGAGACATTTCAAAAGGGATTACAAATGAATACTCCTCTAATAAAGAAAATATCCTTTTCTCGAAAAGCCAAGAGATATCTGGAAATTTAGGACATCCATAGTTGTTTAAAGGAAAGGTTTGGAACAGTACAATGAATAAAGCTGGCTAACTGCTATTTATAAAACTACTGAGTTTTTGACCCAAAAGGTGGGTGCTAGTTTGTTACCTGTTGTCCCTCAGCTCCAGATCCACCCTTCTTTGCTCTGTTCTGTGATGCTGGGGCTGGGATGTGGCTATTTCCCAGAGTCCCTTGCCAGAGGGTTTTCTACTCACTGGTAGAGGACTGGAAGGTGAGGAGAAGGAACTTCCTTCCCTTCCTTTTTCATGCCCCAGGAGCATCCTCCAGTAGTCGCTGTTGACTGGAGTATGGGTCTCTTTCTACATTTCCCTCAGAGGTTCTAGCAGCAGCTGGTTGGCTTCCTTTCTTAGTGGTCCAAGCACCAGCTCCACAGGACTGCTCCCCTAAGTTCTTAGATCCTACTAATGTCATCTCCTCTTTTTGTTTCCCAACTCATGGTGACAGCTACTTCTTGCAACTGGGTTACCTCAGTGTTCCTTTTTGCTCTTTTAGTGCTCCAATTCCTATATAACAACCAATTCCCTGAACTAAATCCTTCTGTTTGAATTACCTAGTGTGATTTTGTTTCCTCTCTGGATCCTGACTGTTGCATGTCAGTGATACACTTGCAAAAGTGCAGTAGCAGAAACAACACCATTGACGTAATTCAAATCTGTTTCTGCTAAGCGTGAGAAATTATTTCCAGCAAAGAGCTGTGTGAGAAATGATAAGATCTAATCCAAAGGATAGTAGGGTAGAAGGCTTCAAAGGATCAAACTTTTAAAAATTATTTTTTTTTTTTGCATAAGAATGATTCCTGATCACCTTGGAAATGTTTGAAAACAGAAAGTATAAAGGAGAAAAGAATTAAAACCCATCCTAGAGTTAACTACTGATACTTTGGCATATTCTTTCTGATCTTTTCACCCTTATACTTCCAATGATTTAAGATAATAATTATTTTAAACCCATCCTTGTTCTCTAGTATTTTCACATGGCATTATGAAGAATTAAACTCCTAGAGCAATATAACCTTGCTACATCACAAGACACTTACTTGTTCCTTCTACTTTGGGACTGGATCACTCTGGCAAGGGCTGCTTACCTCTGACCCAGAAATTAAACAATCAATGGCTAAGGCCACAGGCTCCCATCTCTGGTATATCTGTTATACCTTCTCAGTTGGGTTCATAAAGTAAACAAGAAATCTGTACACATTCAGTAGGAATACTTAGTACATTGTGAGCTGGCTCCAGGAGTGAGTCTATGAAAAATTTTGAAAGAATATAGAACTCAACAGTCTGCCCTATAAGGAGTGGCATGTTTGGACAGAGAGGTGGGACAAATGTCTGTGCTAATTACCCTGGTCTGCAACACATATTTCATATTTTGCTACTTCACTCATTCATTTATTCACGACTGCTATTAGGCTGGGGCAAAAGTAATTGCTGTTTTTGCTAGTATTTTCACATGGCAGCATGAAGAAGTAAACTCTTAGAGTGATATAATCTTCGCCATTACTTTTGATGGCAGAAACTGCGGTTACTTTTGCACCAACCTAGTACCAGAGTATCAACCAAAGGTGACGGCAAAGCACTGTGTTAGTTGCTGGGCACACAAATAAGACATGACTGTTGTTTTTTTTACACAAAATTCATAGCTAGAAGAAACAAAATCCAGAAAGAAGAAATTAAAAGATCAAGTACATATATCCTCATATCACTTTTCCTAATTAACAAAACATCCTAGTATTAGATGCATTTGTTCTTGGCTAACTCGCAGGTATACCTGTCACCAACTCCCTGGACCCCTTGAGAAGTCTCCAACTTTGAGATCTTCTCATAGCTCGGAGGTAGTATTGACTGCCTGTTGGTGCAATGTTTCAGTCTCCGTCTGCCTTAAGATTATTTATCAGGTAGAAAATAGATATAACCATACATTATGCTCCAAGTAACATAGCATTGAAATGTACGAAGTTCCGGGCATGGTAACTCATGCCTGTAATCCCAGCACTTTGGGAGGCAGAGGCAGGAGGATTGCTGGAGGCCAAAAGTTCAAGAGTAGCCTGGGCAACACAGTGAGACCTCATCTCTACAACATTTTTAAAATCAAATTAGCTGGGCACAGTGGTGTACGCCTATAGTCTCAGCTACAGGAGAGACTAAGGTGAGAGGATCCCTTGAGCCTAGGCATTTGAGGCTACAGTGAGCTATGGGTGCATCACTGTACTCCAGCCTGGGCAACAGAGTGAGATCCTGTCTCTTAAAAAGAAAAAGAGAAATATATGAAGTCAAACACTGTAGAAAATTCAAGGAAAAATACATGGAAACACAATAATGGTGGTTTAACATACCTTATATTCCTTGAAAGATTAAATAGATATAAAATAAGAAAGAATATCAGAATAACATTACTAATGTTAATCTAATCAGATACCAAATTTCACATCTGAAAAACAGAATACTGCAAAAAAAGAATAATTATAGCATGTGACCAAAGGTGATAAAGAAACTTTCCAAGAGTAGAAATAGGTAGAAATGTGACAAAACAATGTCCCCAAAATGTACTTAACTTAGAAACTAAATAAAAAAAAAAAAAAAAAAGAAAATCAGACACATACAAAAAGAAAAACTGCAATTACCTGGAAGCCAAGAAAATTATCTCCTAACCAACTTTTTGTCAAAGAGTAAACAGAAGCCTTATTGCTAGATATGTAAAGAGTAATTATGATCTAAATACCAAATGTGCAAACCTATGTGAGACCCTCAATGCCATACTTAATAAAGGAAAGGTCTTAAATTAAATGTCATAGTTTTATACATTTTTATGACTTAAAAATAAATGAGTTAAGCATTTGCAGAAAAAGGACCACAGAGAAAAGAAAGCTGAAAGAGAAATTAATAAAAGTCAGAAAGCTTATAGGACTAGAAAACATTTTAACAGGCCTCATGTGTAAAGATATCCCAAAGCTGATTCTTTTGAAAGACCAAGAACAAAACAACAAATAGATGAACTAGCAGTTAACCTAGTGGAGAAAAAAGGGGAGAAATAACAAATTCACAAAATTAGGGAAAAGAAAGGGAATTAGTTACGTATACTGAGGATTAGAATAACTTTAAGAGATGACTTTCAGTAACTGTGCAAATAAATTTAAAATCTTGATTAATTGTTTGATTTTCTTAAAAAACATAAAGTAGGAGAAAAGGCAAATTTGCATAGACTGAAAATCATGGCAAAAAAATTAAACACTGTCAAGGAACCCCTCCTCTCCCTTCCCTGAAAATGCCAAATCCAGATGGTTTTGTGTGTAATTATTTCATAGATAAAAAATTATTTAAACTGTTTGAAAGCACAGGGAAAAAATAAACTTCCCCAATTACTTTTGTAAATCAGCATAATCCTGATACCAAAAATTTGGAAAAGACAGCATAAAAAAGAAATTTGCCCAGATGACTTATTTTAATTGAGACAAAAAATCTTAAATAAAATATCAGCAAATGACTCTTGGAAAAATTAGAAGAACAATACACCAGAAAAAATGGAATATTTCCAGGAAAGCAAGGATGAGTCAGTATTAGGAATGCTGAAGCTGCTAATCAGAGTAATAAGTCCACTGGATAAAAAAGTATTTGATCTCCTTGAAAGACGCTGAAATGGTATGTGATAATATTCACTGCTTATTCTTGATGACTTAAAAACCCACAGGGAAGTAAGACTATATGAATGTTATCCTGAAAGAATATTAAATATATGAAACATTTTGAACAAAAAGTAACAGGGAGAATTGAGCCCATCAGATACGAAAGCATAGTATAATGCCTTAGTAATTAAAACAGTGCAGTATTGGTGCATGAAAAGTTAGCAGATCAACGGAGCAGGACAGAAGTTCAGAAACAGACTTCAATATCTATGGAAATTTACAATATGATAAAAGCTGGCTTATTTAACTCCTAAAGATGAGATTAAACAGTAATCATCTAGAAAAAAATCAAAGTTGAATCTGTAACTCATACCTTATGCCTGGTTAAATACCAAGTATATGAAAAAATTTAAATGTAACAAATAAAAGCCCTAGAAGAAACCACAAGAAAATCTTTTCACAGCTTTAAAATGGAGAAGACTTTCTAACTATGGCACAAATCTAGAAACCACCCACAATCTCACTTCTTAAACACCTGTAACAACCATATCTTGAATGCCTATAAAAGGAGATATGTAAAACGCAAATGTCCATCAACAGGAACTAGTTAAATAAACCATCTGGGAATAAATCACCAACTGGAATGCTGTATAAATGTAAAAAAAGAATAAGAGAACGTTTATGGAATAATATGAAATAATCTTTAAGAAACATGGTTAAGCGAGAAAAGCAAAGTGCATAGCAGTGTACATGGTATGTGACATCCATATATACAAAGAGAAAGAAGAACATGAAAGGGTATCCAAAGAGTATCTGTGGATAGACACAAAGAAACTAACACCACTGCCTATGAGGAGGGGACCCGGATGGTTAAGGGATGAGGTTTATTGCAGACCTTTCAATACATTTTAGATTCTGAACCATGTATAGAATTTGGTATCTATTCAAAAAGAATAAATGAATACAATACAATACAATACAGTGAATACAATAAAGGTTGAAAAAAAACAAAGGTAGAAAAATTTGAGGGAACACTCAGAGATAATGCACACTTTACAAAATTGCTGTGGAGATGAAATGCAATAACATAATAGAGGCATAAAATATATACGGTATAGACTGTTGTATGTCTATAAAAAGGTAACCATTTAGTCTTCTTTTCTACAAAGTGCAACTCTAGAGCAAAGGTTGCAAACTCTACTGCTTACAGGGGCTAGACATTCATTCATTCAACAGATAGGGATCAAGTACCAGCCATGCCCCAGACAATGGAGATACAGCATTGAACAAACACAGGAAAAAAAATCTCTGCCCTCACTGAGCTTTTGATCTAGGGGGAGATGACACAGGCAATTAAACAAATAAATGTCACATAGAATATTAAGCAGCAAAGTGCGTTGGGAGTACAGTATTTAAATAGTGAGGTCAGGACAGACAATGATAGCAGTGAGAGCTGCTGGCCTAGTTGTCTCTTTCGTACAGGAGGCAGCAGATACTCTGCTCCAGGAGGGAATTGTCACATAGGGCTGTGGAAAGAGTTTTGCCAGATCTTCAGATTTTCCAGGAGATAAGAAATTCAAATTTATACTGGAAATCTCCTGATTTTTCAATCCTGACTCAGTTTTTAAAGAAAACCACTACATTGGCCAAATAAAACACATCTTGCTAGCCAAGGCTGGCCAGGTAGATGGCCAATTCATATCTCTAAAGAAACAAGATTGGGTTTTAAAACAAACACACCAGACCTTGTAAGCCCTGTCATCTTATGAAGCTATGCATGTTTTCCATTTCTTCAAACATTTCTGGAACTCCTCACCGAGAGAGAACCAATTGTCCCTCAGAACTTTTTTTTTTTTTGCTTACCACACAAGGAAAGCTGTTATCATTTTGAACTGAAATCTTGTTTGGACCCTGAGTTTATTCACTAGATTTGATTATTCATAACATTTGGGGTTTTCTAAAAATCAGATTTACTGGCCGGACGCAGTGGCTCATGCCTGTAATCCCAGCACTTTGGGAGGCCAAGACAGGTGGATCACGAGGTCAGGAAATGGAGACCATCCTGGCTAACACAGTGAAACCCCGTCTCTACTAAAAATAACAAAAATTAAAAAATAAAAATTAGCCGGGCATGGTGGTGGACGCCTGTAGTCCCAGCTACTTGGGAGGCTGAGGCAGAAGAATGGTGTGAACCTGGGAGGTGAAGCTTGCAGTGAGCCCAGATTGCAGCACTGCACTCCAGCCTGGGTGATAGAGAGTGACTCTGTCTTTAAAAAAAAAAAAAAAAAAAAATCACATTTACCTTCCAAAGGTGCAGGGTGTGTTCAATAATACATATACTATTGGCCTTAAAGGTAGTCCCAACAGAGTGGCTGCAAATATTTAGAGTAAGAACAGTGTCACTAAAATAAATATGCATCTTCCAAGGTAATCATTGAAGAGGATTGCACTTAAATGTGTAGCAGTCAACACAAGTCTCCCAGCCTTACAGGCATTTAATAAACCACTTAATACTTTGGATTCTGTTGATTGCTATCAGGGTTTTTCTTCTTCTTCTTCTGCTTCTTAAGATTGAATGCTATAAGGCAGTTCATTCTAGGGATCCTTGGAATGCATATCCACCCAAACAAAGGCCTTGTGCCAAACACAACCAGCACATACACCATTTTTATTTTCCTATGACCAATGACTTAGTTTCTGTGGTCAGTTAATGACATTAGTCACGTAGAATCACATTGAGGGAGAATGCAAAGCTTTCTATGAGCCCCTGACAGCTTCAGTTTTCCTCTCCAATAACATGTATGAATCAGAAGCCACTAGTTTGCATTTCAGAAATATTTGTGGTAGTTAGGAAACACACTATACTTATTGTATTCCCACAGAAATACAGTGTCCTTGGGAAGAAAGGAAAAATGGCACCAAGATGTCCACCAAGATACAGGCTTTATCAATTCCATTGTTGTCCGATGCTTATGCCTCCTTTGCTCTTGATTACTGGAAAGTCTGTACAACATTCATCCCATCAGTCTAGTGTTTTTGCTAAAGCACAGATCTTAGATCAAATATGCCATAACTGTTTGTCTATCCATGTATCTACTCTTCCCTCCCTCCATGCATCCTTTTGTGAAATATTCTTTGAGTGCCTCTTATTGATCAACCCTTGTGCTAAGTGCTAGGCACACAGTGTAAAACAAAAATAACATTTATATCACATATATAATACAATATATACATATACAATACAACACATGTATAATAAAAACATCTGCCTTTAGGGAGCTTGCTGTCCTTTGGAGAGAATAGATATTAATGAAGTTAATTATGCAAGCCAATATAAAATTACAGCTACGTGTCATTTTCCTTTATGGCCAAAATGTGGGCTGTGACTTAGGTAAGGCTTTCTAGACAAAGTGATGAGTGGGATGAGACTCCCAGAAGTGCCAAGTAGAATGAAGTCAAAGGATGAGTAGGAGTTGCCCAGGTGGAAGGCGGGGGAAGGGCAATCCCATGTGTGGGCTCCATGCAGAAGGGAGGGAGCCGTACTTATGTACAGGGTGATAGATGGCTGGTGTAGGTGGGGTGGTGAGGACAGGGAACAGGAGAGAGATGAGGCTGGAGAGACAGATAGGAGCCTGACTGAGCAGGGCCTTTTAGGCCATAGACAAGATTTTATATTTATGCTAAGTCAGAAAAGGTTGAAGGGTCTTAAGTGAAGGAAGTAGCAAAGATTAGATTTACATTTCAAAAACCACTGTATCCACTGTGTTGAAGGGGTGAGGGGAGGCCTTCACTGTCATATAGATAAATGGTAACTGAAAGTGTCAACATGGATGCTATTGCTTTAGAACTGCAGTTACAGCAAGAAGAGGAGCACCCACTATTTGAAGAACTCTAATATTGAAAAGTCAGGAAGAAACAGTGAGCTAGTGAGAGAGTCTGAGGATCAAGTGAGCTGGCTAGAGTCTGTGAGGTACAAAGACGTCCCAGAGAGTTTTGTGTCGTGGAACTAAAGGAAGAGACAAGAAGGACAGAGTAATCAGTGGTACTGAACACTGCCGAGAGGTCAAGGGAGATGAGGTCTAGAAAATGGTCACTGGATTTAGCAGTATGAGGGTCATCAACGGCCTTAATGAGTATTACTTGGTTGGTGGAAGAGGGCCTGAAGCCAGACAGATGGAGTTGAAGAGTAAATGGGAGATAAAGACACAGAAATGGTGCACATTTATTCTCCTCTTCCCAGCCAAAGACTGGCAAGCCAAACCTTGAGAAGTTTGGCTGGGAAGAGGAGAACAAATAATTGTGAGTTTGTTGCAGGGAATAAGTGGTGATAGGCTTAAAAAAAATTTAATGGAAGATGTGGACATGTTTAAAAGGATGATATATATAATAATAATGATAGTAATATTTTTTTTTGAGAGAGGGAAAAAGATAACTCATACTGAAAGATCCTGGGAGGGAGTCCCATCTGGAGGGAGATAGATATTTGCCTCAAGTATGTACAAGAAGGGTGGACACCTCCATTGTACTTGGGAGAAAGTGAGGATGGACACAGATGTAGATGGGCTCATGTGCCTGGTGTCAGGACAATTAGAGAGTTACAGAGATAGGTTTCATTTTCTCTGAAGGAGAAGGTGAGATTATTTGATGAGAGCAAGGGAGGACAAAGGGATGTTAGAGGTTTCTGGAAGATGAAGTCTGAAACAGCATTACAGAAGGTGGAAGAGTATGTTGAACAGAGATATTTAGTATGATTCAGGGAAATGTTGATGGCCCATTTGAAGTTGGTCATCTGAATTCACAGCAGCAGCAATCGGCTCTGTTCTGCGACCTTTTTTGTTGTTGCAAGACTGGCAAAAGCCCTTGGCAAAAAGATAGGAGCCCTGGGTTCTCGGTTGTGATAGCTGTAACTTGTCATGTGACCTTAAGCACATCCGTCTTTGGTTCTTGGTTTCTTCAATTTTCCAAACGGTGAGATCAGTTGAGATGATACCTGAAGTCTTGTTCCAGCTCTAAACATTCACGATGTCCTCAATATTCATGGAGAGGCCCTTTAAGCTTACCAAGGTTTTTCTATTGATGCCTTTAGTTGCTATTTTAAAATAAAATAAATTTTTTGATATATTTTTTGGTATATCAAAAAGTATTTTTTGATACCTTTTCATTAAATAATTCTACTCTGGGAATCAAAAAGTCCAGATGTTTATTATATTATCAAAGTAGCAAAACAAAACCAAAGCAAAACTCTGAGAAGAAACTAAATGCCTTAATTTTAGGTTATAGAATATGAAATAGATCTTTCTAAGATCTATAGGAAAATACATGCTTCATAGTATAAAAAGAAATTTAGATAATTTATATGGCTATTCTCCATAGGCCTATCATATCTGATGTCTTCATTTAAATTAAGAGTCGGCAAATTTTATCTGAAAAGAGCTGGATAATAAATATTTTAGGATTTTTGGGCCAAATAGTATTTTTTGCAATTACTCAACCATGCCATGTAGTGTGAAAGCAGCCACAGACAATGTTAAGTGAATGAGCACAGGGCAATAAAACCTTATTTACAAAAATAGGCAGTGGGCATTTTCTATAGTTTATTCCACAATGAATTATATGACGCATGCAACACACAAACAAAACAAGTGAATGCACACTGTTAGACACAAGTGGGACAGCCTCCTGCAGTCACTGTGAGGCCTTGAGCATTCTAGCAGAGGCTAATATTCCACAGCCTTTCATTCAGCTTCAGCTTGGAGAACTCTACAATTAGAAGCTCAGTTATGTGGCTTGGCACCTCACACTTGGAACAACACTTCCAAAATAGTGAGTGCATGAACAAGAAATGGACTGCGTGGAGAATCAGGGTCTGTAGTTTTTTGAAATCAAATTGGTGACATAAATCAAAACACTCTCTTTGTATGAATTTATTCACCGCAGGGCTGGAGATGTGTGGCTTTGTTGAACAGAGAAGAGAGGGAGGAGAATAAGGTGAAAGGAAGCATGCCAGGAGGCAGGATTAGGCAGAGGCTGGGGCCTCGGACTCATCTGGGGGAAGACGGAAAAGTTAAAAAGGGCACCCAGCAATGCAAGCGACGCCTATGAACCAACAGGGTGGGAGGCCCTGTCCGTCTGAGGCACAGAGACAGGAAGAGGCCGAAGGGTCTGCTGCTTGATTCACTCCCCTGGGCAGGCCTGATTTCAAAACCAAAATAAACTTAGGAGAGCCAGAGGGGAGGAAGGAAAGAAACAAACAAACAAGTGGAGCTTCAGCTTATGTTTTCTCCCAACCCACAGTCCAGTCCTGCGCCAAGCTGCCTGCAACTCCAGTTCTCATGTGGCATCGAACCTTCCCCTGAAGGACGGCTGCTCTGTACTTAGTACCGTACGGGTAATCATCTCACCCATGATAGCTTTGCTCCCCAGCTAGACTAAGAGCATGTGGGTGGGGCCATCTCTTCTGCTTTCGTGTTGAGTACAGATGTACACATTACTGAATACGCTGCAGTGCAGACTCAGTGTGGCTCTGTGTGGGCACATCATTACTGTGAATACCAACAGCCTTGATTCTAGCACGAGCCCTGTGATCAGTAACTTACAGCTCTACCTAGGCAGCAGGTATGATTATTTCCTTTTTCAACAGGAAGTCATTGATACACACAGAGGCCAGAGAACTGGAATGAGGTTACTAGCAAGTAGCAAAACCAGAATTCAAACCAGGTCACTCTGACTGGAGGCCCCAGCTCTCAACCTCTCAGAAGTGCACTGCCTTTTCTAGAGTGTAGAGTTGGAAGGAACTCCAGTGATCGCTTGATTCAGTCTTTATTTTTAGATGTGGAAATGGAAAATTAAATGGCTTGCCCAAGGTCACAGAGCCACGGGCTGAGAAGCTAACTTGGCCTCCTGATGCTTCCTTCGTGCCCCCACTGCAGTCCCATGCCCGCTCCATAAGCATCCAGTAACTTTTCCATAAAGATTTATCAAAAATTCGAGGACGGAGGATCAGTCTCGACAGAATTTATTTTCAGGTGCTGCAAGGCAAGACTTTACATGGGCTTGGGACGGTTTCTACACGAAGACAAGCTGGCCAAGTTGAATGATTCAGGAGTTGCTTTAAATCACCAGATACACGAAGCAAGTAGGTGGCGGCATTTTTCTAAACAGGGACAAGTTACACATTTCAACTACGGCATGGAGAAGAGCGTCCTTCCCTAAGCTTACAGCAAAAAAGTTAATGCAAAAGTGAAACCATGGACACTATTAGTGCTCAGACACAAAGCTGACAAAAGCCGAAATGAACATGTTCTTAACAGTGTATGTGTATGCTGCTTTGACGAGAGAGGAACGCACCATCTTAAGACTCCTGGGAGCATTTGTTTTGAAGGGTCAGAAAGAATCCAGCTTTGAAAAGGAGAATTAACAGCCACTTTGGTCCAAGTTTTTCACAACAAAGCACTACAGAGTGGGAATTAGCTCTGCTTCTTACCTTTATTTATTTATTTTTTTAAGGAAAAAAGCTTAACTCCTAAAAGTTATTTCCCATATCAGAGACTAGAAGTTTGTTTGTTTTTAATATATTGGAAAGCCCTCAGCATTTAAAGGAAGTTCTATTTATTTAAAAGCCCTCAGCATTTAAAGGAAGTTCTATTTATTTAAAGATAGGTACAAAGAAATTCAGTTATCGATGTAAGTGATTCAGTTTATTTCCATTAACAAGTCGTTGTTTTCATCTATACAAATAGATTAATTAAATGTGTGTGTGTGTAAGTTTTAAAAACCAGCTTTATTGAGATATGATTCGCATATCATACAATTTACCCACAGAAAGTATGCAGTTTAATGGTTCATGGTGCATTCACAGAGTTGTGTGGTCATCACCATGGTCAATTTCAGAACAATCTCATCATCTTAAAAAGAAACCCATACCTTTCAGCTGTCACTCCCCTATTGCCCCAACCCTAAGCAACCACTAGTCTACTTTCTGTCTCTATAGATTTGCCTATTTCATGTAAATAGAATCATATAATATTGTGGTCTTTTGTGTCTGGCAAGCTCTTATCTATATAATAATTTTGTCCAAATAGGAAAATATAGTTGTCAGGAGAGAAAATGAAGAAATGCTTTTTTTCTGGGCACTCGGTGAGTCACGCTTTAGCTCTAGCTGGACTGGTTTGTGTCTTACTAGCCAGGCAGCCCTTGCCATATCCAGCACTCTGGACTTATGAGCTGTGTGGCAGTGGCAACATTGTAGACATGACTCTCACCAGGAGGCAAGCAGGCTGGGGTTGCAGGGTGGATTTTGGACTGCAAGAATAAGAGGTAAGGTGGTCTTCAGGAAACAGTACAATTTCCATGCTGGAAAGCAATGTTGGCCCGTAAAGCTCCTGTTTATGAGATATTAGTCATTTTATTCCTTTATTCTTTCTCTGGCTTTCTCTTTACCATCATGTCAATTCCAGCTGCACATCGCTGGAGAAAAAGACACAATCACACTGATGGGCTCTGGGCAGACATGTGGCCATGAACTCAGGTGGGCATGAAATGCTCTCAGGCACTCACACTTCTTCCCCAGGTCGCTCACTCTTCCATTCTGCTAGACAACTGTATCAAACTTCTCCTGTCTCCCCAGATCTCCAACAACGTCCCTCCAATCTTCACTCTCAGCTATGTCCTGTCTTCCTATTTTACTGAGAACACGGAAGCAACTGGAAGATAATTCCCTACATTCTTAGGACCACATCTACTCTCAGACCAGGATCTATACCTACATATTCTGTTACCGTAGATCAGACTTTACTCTACATCAAAATCACCCGGAGGGTTTGTTAAAACAGATTACTGGTCCCAACCCCAGAGTTTCTGAATCAGTAGGCCTGGAAGGGCCTGAAAATTAGCATTTCTAATAATTTCCAAGTGTGCTGATGCTGCTGGTCTGGGCCCACACTTTGTTCTACCTAAGCTCAATCTCTCTTCTTGTGCATGCGACCCCAAGCCCTCCTACTTAGGGACATGCTCCAGAAATTCTCTCCTTTACCTCTTGCCCTATTACCTGGCCATTCTTTCATTACTTCCCTCATTATTTGGCCCTTCTCTCCCTTACCTCTTCCCACATTACTTGACCCTTCTTTACTGGGCCATCCTATCAACTAAAAAATATATTTCCTGGATCTTCAAAAATACATCTCTCGGCCGGGCGCAGTGGCTCACGCCTATAATCTCAACACTTTGGGAGGCCAAGGCAGGCGGATCACGAGGTCAAGACATCGAGACCATCCTGGCCAACATGGTGAAACTCCGTCTACTAAAAATACAAAAACTAGCTGGGCGTGGTGGCATGCACCTGTAATCCCAAATACCCAGGAGGCTGAGGCAGGAGAATCACTTGAACCCGGGGGGTAGAGGTTGCGGTGAGTGGAGATCGTGCCACTGCACTCCAGGCTGACAACAGAGTGAGACTCCATCTAAAAAAAAAATCTCTCTGGACCCCACTATACTCTTCAGCTTCCACTCCATTTCTCTGCTCCCCTGTGAAGCAAAGGAGTTGCCCTTACTCCCTGATTCCAATTTCTTTCCTGCCTTTTTCTCTTAAAGTCTTTCCAATCAGACTTCCTTCTCCCTCCACTCTTCAAAAGTGTCCTAGTTAGGCCAATCCATAATGCTCATATTGCCAAATCCTATGGCAATTCTTGGAACTCATTTTATTAGACCTATCAGCAGCACTTGGTACAGCTAGCTGCTCGCTACCTCTTCAAACTTCCTCCATTTACCCTCCAGGATGAGACATTTTGCTGATTATTCTCACTGAACAATCCTTTTCAGACTTTTCTGGTCCTTTTCCATCCACCCCTTGAGATGCTACAAGACTTATGCCTTGGATACGTTTTATTCTTCAGTTCTCTATCTGTACTTACTCTCTTGCTGATCTCATTCTGTCTCATGGCTTTAAGTATTATTCATAAGGTCACATTTCCCAAAGTGTGTCTCTACCCCAGACCTCTCCTTGAACTCTAGACTTGTATATCTAATTGTCTACTTTAATAAACTCGATATGTCCAAACTAGATAACAGAGCTTCCCCAGGCCTCCCTTACAAGTCAAACAAACAAACTTGTTCCATCCTCTGTCTTCCTTAATCACTATAAATGATTATTCTAAATAATTCAGAATCAAAACATTCTTTCTACCTCCATCATTACTATCACCTCTCACCTGGATTTTTATAATAACCTGGTCTTTCTGCTTTCATCTTTGTCTCCCAACATTTTATTCTCAACACAGCAGCCAGAGGTGGTCTTTTTAAAACATAAATTATGTCCCATGACTCCACTGGGCAAATTCTATGTCAGTTCATTTGATCCCTGGGTGCCAAATCCTATAATGGTTTTCCTGTCACACTCGGGGTAAAAACCAAGTTCCCCATTCCCTGTGATTGCATCTTCGGCTGTTGTTCCTCACTCACTCCATTCCAGTCTCGCTAACCTCCTTCTGTTCCTCAAACATATCAAGTGTTGTTCTCACCTCAGGACCTTTGAATGTGAGCTCTCTGCAAAGCTTCTCTCCCAGATATTGTCAGAGATCTTACCAATGCCTTCTTTAAGTCTTTGCCCAAATGTTACCTTTCAATAAGATTTTGCCTAATCACCCATGTAAATTACACCTCTCTTCCTAATCACTTTTCTACTTTCTCTCCAGAGAGCTTTTCACCTTTTAATATACTTCTAA
Organism: Macaca thibetana thibetana; assembly: GCF_024542745.1. Lineage (NCBI taxonomy): Eukaryota > Metazoa > Chordata > Mammalia > Primates > Cercopithecidae > Macaca > Macaca thibetana. The sequence continues at coordinate 23,850,921 of NC_065579.1, read as the reverse complement.
TATACTGCCTATTTCCCCCTACCCCCTACTAGATGGTAAATACCATGAGGATGGGATTCTTTTTTTTTTTCTATTTTGTTAATTACTCTATCTCTAGTAACTACAATGGTGCTGGGCACACAGCAGATACTCAATACATTTACGTGTAGAATTTGATGCTTGTAAATATTCTTTCACCCAGTTTAGGTGGCTGGCTAAAACTGAACATGTCTTCTAGAGTATCTGGGCCCAGCATTGAAAGACAATAAATATTAGTATGACATACAGGGGTAAACCATTCCATTTTTGGCATTAAACATAGTAGAAGAGGACATTACTCTTGAGCTTTTTTATGCCTTTCAGTCATTTATGTGCAACATTAAAACATTTTGCTACTTTTGGCATTCTTCCAATCCCAGCTTGCCTGCTGGACTGCTTCCAATTTTCTTTTCTCTCCTTTCCTGTTCTTTTTCACCCAACAGCCGCCATGTACTGAATGTGTATGCCAGACTCTTTATACACATTATCTTATTTAATCCTTACAAAACCACTGTGAATTAGGGAGCATTATCTCTGTTTACCAAGTGAGGAGACAGTTGCACAGAGAGGTAAAGTGGCTTGCTCAAGATCACACAGTTAACAAGAGGTTGAAACAGAATGTGTCAGATCCTAAAGTCCATGCTTTTAAAATTATATTATGATGCCACCAAGATGCATAATATATCTCATATGTCCAATTTCCCAGCATTTAAGTTTTGGCTTTTCACCCTCCGTTATTTTTGGAGATTATACTGGAAATGACTTAATGACACACTAGATAGTAAACTTCATGTGGATTGGGGTTACAGGCCTTTTTTTCTTCTTTCTTTCTTTCTCTTTTTTTTTTTTTTTGCTGGCATTCCTTCCACACCAGCACTATGGCCTAGACAGAGTAGGCACTCAATAAACATTTATAGAATAGATACTTGCTGACTTAAATATAGACATAGATAATTATACTAGTACATAGCTTATATTTAGAACATATCTATATCTTTCATTCATAAATTAAAGATGACCTCTGGAAGCTTTAAAGAAGTAACTTGGTTGAAAAACAAAGGTTTTAAAAGTATTAATGGACAGTTGATACTACACATAGTAAGTACACAAGTCCTATGTCATCATGCAAAGTGATGTCTTAGTTCTTAAGAGTTTTGGAAGCACTATACTGGGGAAAGATGAAAAAATGATGTTTTTGCTTCTGCTTGGCATTGACAGAACACATTTATGTCTTACTGACATTAATGTCCATTGGCCAAATTACATGTCAGTTCATTTAATGCCTGGGCACCAAACCCTGCAATGCTTTCCTATCACACTCAGGGTAAAAACCAAGTTCCCCATTCCCCCTGATTGCATCTCTGGCTGTTCTTCCTCACTCACTCCATTCTAGTCTCACAGACCTCCTTCTTTTCCTCAAATATATCAGTGTTTCTTGTGCCTCAGGACCTTTGAACATGAGCTCTCTGCAAAGTTTCATTCTACATTTGAGGAAACTAGGGTCTTGAGAAGACAAATTTCTAAATGACACACAATAGTTAGGGTCAGGGTTGAGTAGAGAACCCAGGCCCCTCTGGTGCTTAAAAAAAAACTGTGTTTATTGTACCTTTTAATTTTTTTTTTTTTCTGAAAAGTTGCAGTCAAAGTTTGGACATAGGGAATCAGCTTTACTGTGACACTTGGAAAAGCTTTCTTTATATGTCTCAAATTATCTCCTTGTTTTCCCAGCTGACAATGCGTAAGCTAAATGAGATAATATATGAAAAATCACTTAGGACAGTGGCTGATACTGAGAAAACATTCATTAAACAGAACTATCATTATTACCAAGGTCATTTCACATTTTAAATTATTCTTGTTCCAGGTAGATTAAAAACTTCAATTAATCAAAAAAAGAATAAACCTGAAAATCAATAAGTTTCAAATATTTGACACTTAGAGAACCCCCTAAAACAGCAATCCTGTTGCTAAAAAAAAAAAAAAACAAACTAGACTGTGTGCTTTTAGTAGCAATATCCTAAAAGTCCACAAGAGGGCAGGCCTCCTTACAGCAGAGGGCACCAGAACTGTAGGTGGGTGGAAGGGAATTGTGGGTGATGAGGTAAGCTAATAATACCATCAGTGGGAGCCATTATTAAGATACTTTTGAGTGATAAGGCATACTATGAAGAAAATAAGGCTGAATAATTGGATAGAGAATGCCTAGAGGGGAAAGTTAATGGGAACATTAACTGAGCAGAGAACTGACCCTTGGATAAAAAAGAGTTAGCCATCAGTAGACTGGGGGGAAGAGTATTACACTGGAAAAAATAGGAGGGGCCAAATTGGACGTGATCTTGGTCTACTTGGGGGACAGAAAGAAGGGCAGTGAAACACAGTGAAAGAAAGTGAAGAAAGAGGTGAGGAGGGAACATTAGATCATGCAAGTAACGATGAACTCCCAGGCCTTTCTGACCCTGGAGTTTGTTCACTGAATCACTATGCTACTTTGAACTCTGAAGAAAAAGCCAAAGGGCACTGATCAAGACAGTAAAAGTGGTACTTTTTATAAATAATGGAAATAATTTAGGAAATGTCTCAGTGCTTCTCAGTAAAGAATTTATCAGAAATCACACGATTTAGACCTTGAAATTATGAGGAAAAATTAGTAAGGGACATATATTTAAATTTATTCAAAATTTTTTGTTCTAAGTCTAATCAGGTGCAGGATTTCTCTTTACTTATATGGTACTGTATAATAATCAAGGTTTATAATGATGTCCATTAAATTATTTTGCTAAGGCAAAGAATACTTATCTTAGAAATGTCTTCACTAAAAAGTATTACTAACATATTTTAAAGGAAATACATCCTAAGATTTATATAGAAGGATGTTAATCCCGACATTAATGTTAATAAAAATTAAAAATAGCATGAATGTCCAATCATAGGTTATTTGAATATATTAATTTGCTTCAAAATTATTAAAATCTCATTTCAAAGAATATGTAAGGCTATGGTACATACTCATAGTGCACTGTTAGAGGAAAGACAAGCAACAAAATAAAAATGATACATGAAGTTTGAACCCAATTTTTAAGAACTATGCACAGATAAGCAAATTAGTAAAAGAATATAAAAAATAATATGAGAATGAATGTCTGTATTTTCTTTACAATTCTTTTTTTATTAAATTTTCTGCAAAGAATGCATCTATTTCACAGCCATAATGATGAAATTAAATATTTGGCATTGAAATTTTAATCTTCCCTAAACTTTCTTTTTTTTTTTTTTGAGATGGAGTCTTGCTCTGTCGCCCAGGCCGGAGTGCAGTGGTGTGATCTAGGCTCACTGCAAGCTCCGCCTCCCGGGTTCATGCCATTCTCCTGCCTCAGCCTCCCGAGTAGCTGGGACTACAGGTGCCCGCCACCACACCCGGCTAATTTTTTGTATTTTTAGTAGAGATGGGGTTTCACCATCTTAGCCAGGATAGTCTTGATCTCCTGACCTCGTGATACGCCCGCCTTGGCCTCCCAAAGTGCTGGGATTACAGGTGCAGGCCATAGCGTCCGGTCCCCTTAACTTTCAAACTCTGTTTAGTGCTGTATTTTGTATAGAAATTGATATGGTTCTTGAGATGACAGGGAGAAAAGATAATTTTGTAGAATGAAGTCAGATCACAGAGTCTCTGCCCTCTTTTAACACTTAATAATGAACAAAAATATTTATTAAAATAAAACAAGTCAAAACAAAGTGTTGTCAGGAGCCACGAAACCAAGAAAGGAGTATAACGCCATATCCTCATCTTAAAATGCTTTGGCTAAAGAGTAGGAATAGCTGGGCTGTGGCAGTGTGGCTCCGATTCCTCCACCTCTGAGATAATACTGAGGAAAGAAACGGAGTGGGCCGAATCCAGAGAATCTCTAATGATGACTTTAGACATGGGCAGAAATGATCTGGGGGTAGTGAAGAGGCAGACTTGGAAAAAGTCAAGAAAAACACCTTAGAAAACAGGAGCTCTTGTGTACAGTCATGAAACCTTGGCAGAGGCAGGGCTCTGACCCAAACTGGTGAAAGAGCGGAAGCCCACAGCCATGGGATCCACTGCCGCTGATGGAAGCGACCCGGGTTTGGCACATCTAATGGGATTTAAAGAGGGAGTCAGCCAAGCCCAGGTCCCCAGCAAAGGCAACACACTGATGTTGGAAGCTAATACCCAGTCCACGAAATGTAGAAGGATTTTGAGATGACATGGAGAAAACGCCAAGAAAAATTCACCTATACTCTAGTAGACAGAAAAAAATCTGGATAGACATTCCGTATTGAACATAAATAAGGTGAAAAGATATAGCATGCACCTATGGAGGGAGGAAAGAGAGGAAGACAGAAAAGTAGGACAGGAGGAGGAAGGAAGAGAGGGAGGAAAGAGGTGGAGAGAGAGAGAGAAAGAGAAAGAGAGAGAGAAGAAATAGAATAGCTCCATCTATAAAGAAAACATAACCCAAGAAAAATAAGGAAGTTTCCCCTGAATGCTTAATTAAATAAAATAAGATTTAACGAAGATTATAAAAGAACAGAATAAGATGAAAAGGGATGAAAAGGGGGGGCAGAATGAGAGAAACAAGCTGAGAATCAAAATGCCATAGTTACAGATATAAAACTATTTACAGATATAAAACAGTTACAGATATAAAACCATTTACAGATATAAAACAGTGAAGAATATAAAGCTAACATAATGACAAGAAGAAAATTTCATAGAATAGTCAGTGAAGAGGAAAATGACAGAATTCGTAGCAGTTAGATAAGTGGGTAGAGGTGGAGAACCAAGATAATAGAACATAAGGATTAGTGTTTCTAGAGATGAGAAATATAATAGAAAAAGTATGTAAAGGTATAATGTTAGAAACTTTTCCTGAAAAGAAAAAAAAAAAAAGACTTGAATCCGCAGATCAAAAAAACTCACAGTGTTCCAGGATAAAGAGTGATAAAGAACGACTGGTCACTGACAAAAATTCTCTGCTAGACCAGAATTTAGTCAGGCTCCTGAACCCTCTCTTGGGCTCATCTCTGCACTTCCTTGTAAAATCCAAGAGCCCTGCTAAGTCAGTTTAACCAGACCCCCTTATCCTTAATATCTGATCACCGTTGACATTTGATCAGGTTCCTCATCCTCCACCAACCCTCAGGTCACGTCTAACACTCTAGCCTGTCTTCAAAAGAATCCTGTCTTGGTAGGTTGGTTTAGCCAGAATCTCCTGTACACTTGATGTTTCCTCTTAGTAATTTTCATCCATTGACAACACTCTGCCCCTTGACTATAAATTCCCACTTGCCCATGCTGCATTTGGGGTTGAGCCCAGTCTCTCTCCCTGACTGCAACACCCCGTGCTGTGGTCCTTGTGCCTATCACAGTGGTCCTGAAGAAAGTCTTCCTTATCATGCATTAACAAATATCATTGAGCAACATTTCTTCAACACCATTAGCCCTATCCCAGATAAGTTAGGAATTTCAGGGTCAAGAAAATAATTCTTTAGTCAATTAGGCACACAAAAAAAGTTCTCTATAAAGGCAATAATTTTGTTCAGCCTATGATTTTCTCATGACATTCAACCCGAAAGATGATGAGACAAATATCTACAAAATTCTGAAATAAAGTGAATGGACACAGTCAACATCATTGAGATTATAAAAGACATGCATTCTAAAAAATGGAGGAACTTAAGAAATTAAGGCACCCCTCAGTGATTCTTGAAAAAACAATGAAACAAACAAAAACACTTGACAATGAAATCCAGTAGTGAGCATCACCTATTTACCTATAGAATATGAATAAACAGTCGGTGAAATTAGAATGCAAATGTTGTAAACCTTGACAAAATAAAAATAATGCAATATAACAAAAGCTGGAAGATAGTACAGTGAGGTGGGAAGAAATGAGATCCTTTAAAAATTGCTCTAGTTAATTAATATTGTTTCAAGTTGAAACCGTAGACTAAAAAACAACCTCATTTAGAAAAATCTTTTAATTTCATGGGGATCTTTTGAAACTTAACGTCCCTTGGGTGAAGAAACATTTAACTGAAATTCAGCAATTTCTTCAATTTCCCTTTAGTTTTTCTCCTGATAAACTCAAATAAAATTAAACACATTTTAAAATGGCATTTATAATGTGATCCTATATTTATAAAACTATTTCTATTTACCCATTCTTCCTTTCTCCTTGTTTTCTCCTATTTTGTACATATGCATGGATAAATAATCTAGAAAGAATGCTCTTCAAATGTTTGTGCCTGTTATTTCTGGGTGTTAAAGCTTTGAGTTATTTTCTGCTTTGTTTCTTATGTTTTATGCTATATCAAAATTTTAATAGCAAGTGCTACATTCTATTACATAAACAATTAAGCAATATACATTATTATAATTTATAAAAGTGACATCCTAAAAATAAAAAGAAAATATAAATTTCTTACATACTTTTAGCACTGGCATTATTATGTAAATTCCCCTTCTGGGTAGGTACCATCAGCCATCCAGGCAATACAGCCCATGTCCACAGGGTATTATATAGTTTGTCACAGTGACCTAGTCCCATAGAAGGACATGGAATTATGGCAATACCAACATATTGCTTCATGACCATCCTATTGCTTCAGTCATTTTTGCACAAGTATAAAATGCTGCCTTCTTTCTAAGAAATGTCAATTTGATTAAAGTCACAGAAACATAAAACAAATGGGAGAAGGATTAAGGTTTTAAATGATTTCCTAATGTTATCTCAGGAAATAAGGGCAGACGTTCCCATAGGCTTATTAAAATGTATACACACACACACAGACACACACATGTTATCTTTGCTCTGTTGTCCAGGCTGGAGTGCAGCGACACCACCATAGCTCATCATAGCTCAGACACACACACACATTTAAGTTATCTTCGCTGTGTTGTCCAGGCTGGAGTACAGTGACACCAATCATAACTTACTACGGCCTCAACCTCCTGGGCTCAAGTGATGCTCCTGCTTCAGCCTCCCAAGTAGCTGGGACTACAGGTGTGTGCCACTACACCTGGATAATTTTTTAATTTTTTTAATTTTTTATTTTTTTGTAGAGACGGAATCTCACCATGTTGCCCCAGCTGGTCTCAAACTCCTGGACTCAAACAATCCTCCCACCTCAGCCTCCTAAAGTGCTGGGATTACACGCATGAGCCACAGTACCCAGCCTTAAGTTATTTCTGATTAAGGGTAATGGCATCAGCTTCTGTGTTCTGTCACTATTTTATTCACTTTGACAAGTATTTTGAGCAATGAGATGCCCACTTTATCAAAAAGCAATTAAGTGTAATTTTTACATTTTTGACATGTACCTTTATAATTTATGCAAGAAGAATTTTGGTCCTTCCTTCTTTGGCTTTTTCTGAATTGTTTTCTCACAAAACTCTTAGCTTTTTTTGCACTATCTAATGTATTTGAGCATCAAAAATTAAACTATGCTATTTAACGTTTTAGAAATAGGTAGTGTTTACTCAGATTAGGAAAAAAATTTTTTTTTTAAATGTGGTCATACTGATCAGGATTTTATATTTTGAAAACATAAAGGCTAAAAGATAGTTCTATGAAAAATAAATTTTAAAAACTGCAACTCTAAGGCAGCACTGCATCTTTCTTTTTAATAATTGGTCTTGCTTCACATCTTTGAAAAGCAAACAGGCCATTAAAGGCATGCATGATGTGTTAGACACTTAACTAGGTTTACTACTGGACAGGGTGCAATTTTATTAATCTTTAAACACATTTTAATGAGCTATGGGTATAGTTTGTACTACTAAACTACCACGAATTGCTCACTCCCTGACTCACTTTAAAAATGAAAAACAGGTGTCAGGTCAGAGATGAGCTGGAAATCCCATTTAATTATCAAAATAACAAGAACGAAAAGAGATCCATGCTGCCATTTAATCAAGTGAGCCTGCAGGCTTAGGTGCTAACATTATGAGCACCTATCTATAATGCCATTACTCAGACTGGCTAGAAATCAGATACGTCGCTGCCCTTCCAGCTGGAGCTTAAGAGAAGCATTGTTGGCATCCATGCAATTCTTGCAAGGGTCTTGAAAAGACAGCTAACGAGGGTCAGTTCATCAGGTCATGGAGATTTAAATCAGACAGTGTCTCGGAAATGTACAGGCCTGGGAGTGGGCAGAGTGAATTCCAGCCTAACTTCTGTTCCCAATCAGGGGCTCTTGGGAAAATCCTTTTGCCCTTTGGATCTTTTTGTAAAGTGGAGTGGCTTGACTAGTTTATTTCTAAAGCTCTTTCCTTCTGTAACATTTCTTGTTAATTAAAAAGAATTGAGTTTTCATCTAATCTCACACAGAAATGTTTAGGATTCTATCTATTTAGTGACCCCTGACAAGGTTCATTACAATGATTCAAGGGTGTGAGAAAGGTTACCCCTATTTCCAAAATACCTTCTCCCTTGGATGCTCTGGTCTAACACATTTTTCCTTTAGAGATAACATCCCAACTATAGCCCTCCCTAGGCATGTGAGGATAACCTTTTCACTATTTTCTCAGACAAAAATTTTTATTGGATACTTTCGTTGAGGATAGAAAGGCAGTAAAAAAGTTCTGTATACCAAGAGGATATTTAGTGCTGGAACCAAAGTGTCATTCCTTCTTTTTTTATTCTTACAAAATCAAACAGCTATTTTTTTTTAAACCAGATCATTTTATTCCTGAAACTGTATGCATGCAGCTTATGAAAATACTAAACAATCAGAACTTGCTTTTTTTTTCTCTCTCTCTCTATTCTATCTCTTAGGATCAGCAGCTCAAAAAAGCAGGGGAAAGAGAGTAATGAAGATAAGACTTAGACCTTTCTAGAATGTCCGTTCCCGAGTGTGGCTAAACTTGTAAAGCAAATGGCTGTGGGAACCAATGCTGTGGTGTGAGGTTACTACAGGGCTTTCGCAGGGCAACGAGAGGGCTTCTCTGATATCCTTTAAAATGAAGCACTCTGAACTTGATCAGGGATGAACAGAGTATTTCTATTATTTTTTTTCTTTCCTGTTAGAGGTTCTCATTAGAAGAAAATACACCCACCTGGGCCCTTTTTGAATTCCTAGAAGCTCCTATTCTTACCAGAATTAGAATGTAAAAACATTTTAGTTTAAAGGCTTGTCCTGGCTATTCCTCACAGCCTAATTTCTTAATCAAGTATATACTGTATGTCTCAGTATATACTATATGTACTATTACAATAGTACTTTTTTTCCTTGAGAAAATGTACTTTAACTTAATAATTAATGTAATAGTCAGAGAACAAGTATGTAAGCTCTAGGGAACTTTGTTTCCCAATAGTAAAGGTAGAAGGGAAAATGTTTATCACATGGTAAATGACGTAGAAAAAAGGATACAGGTCCTAAGTTAATATTTGATTATTAGCTATTATGATTATGATGGTCTTATGTTATTACGTTTAGAAGATAATGGCTACTTTTTAATAATTTAGCTCCGTAATCTTTGGATGGACAGGATTGCAGACAATTTAAAATTTTCCTATAGTCTGGGCACAGGGCTCATGCCTATAATTCCAACAGTTTGGGACGCCACAGCAGGAGGATGGCTTGAGCCCAGGAGTTCAAGACCAGCCTGGGCAACAGAGCGAGATCTCTTCTCTACAAATAATAATTTAAAAAATTAGCCAGATGTGGTGGCCCGCACCTGTGGTCCCAGCTGCTCTCAAGGCTGAGGTGGGAGTATCGCTTGATTCCGGGAGGTTGAGGCAACAGTGAGTAGTGATGACACCACTGAACTCTAGTCTGGGTGACAGAGTAAGACCCTCTCTCAAAACAACAACAACAACAACAAACAAAAACAGACAAACAAAAAACCAACCAAAAACCCTCTCAAAGCCCCCCAGAAAACCAAATAAAATTTCCCTATATGCCATGTTTGTTAAGTGCCTGCAGGATTTTGTCTTAGTTCTGAAAAAGATTGCCAATAATTTGTAATGCACTCACATGTTCCCCTCACTTAAAGGATAATGATACTACCTTACCCTTATTTGGGGGTACATTTTTTCCCTGGCAAGGAGTTTTTGCTCATTTACTCACACTTTTGTCAAAACCATAGCATGTAAGTCAAGACAAGAGGACAAAACTAATTCATTTCTGGAAGGATTAGGTCACAGTTACACTAGCTTCTTTTTTGACATCTTATTTCACCTAGCTGTAGTCAGATTTTGTTGTGACCATGTAAATCATTTCAGATCCTTAGCACTAAGCAATTTCCTTTTCAAATTTCAAATATTCATTCACAGGATTATTCCACTGTGCCTATGATCTTTCCCCCTATTAAAGTTCATTGACCCTTCACCTATTTTTAGACCCTCTGGATCCAAAATAGCAAAGAAAATTAAATATTCAGTTTTTTTTTAAAAAAAAAAAACACAAATATCAATAGTAAATACTTGTTTGTTTTGACTCAGAGCTTCAGATGCCTCAGTATATGACATCATCATCTGGAGCCCCCTTACCCAAATTCTGTTTACAATGGAAGAACTCGAGTGAAGCATTCAAACGGACACTTGGCTTTTTCCAATAGAAAGAATATAACAGGTTGCTCTGAATTAAACACATATGTGTTACATTCTTTCTATTAGAAAAAGCCAAGTGTCCCACACACACCACACCTCAACTCTCTCTATCCATGACCTGCCAACAATAATTTTAGTATTTGCAGGAGGTTGTTAACTTGCAAATCTTTCATTTATTTAACAAATACTGAGTAGCTACAATGTGTCAGGCACTCTGGCACACCTTTAAGTGCTTGGGGTAATTCAGTGGACAACATAGATACCCCTGATTCATGGAGCTTACATTCTAACAGGTGTCCATTTGGAAATCTCTCCAATAAGATTCAAGTGGAATATGACATTACTTAATATCTCTTATCCACTACAGGGTTATGGTTATAATTGAATAATTAGAATAAATTGTGCCTGTCAGAAAGAGTGGTCCCTGCTCCACCACACAATGAGAAGAAAAAGGGCAATGACATATATGTACATAATTCCTTAGCTGTAATCTCAAAATCCTAAAGCTTCTGAAGACAGAAAGTTTTTTCATAACTTAGTTGGTGGCAGAAGCTGACCTGATTTCATACAAGTATTTCATAGTCTTTATTGATCCAACTTAGTGTAAATATTTGTATGCTTCGTTGCAGAAATATTAATGTGTTTGCAGTGGGACGTTCCCCCAGATGTCACTGGGGTAGAGTTCTCCCCACTGCGGTAGAGCACAATACTATCTTCCCAAACCCCCCTACCCCTCAAAAACCCAAGCAAACATAACTGAATTAGAAAACTTGTCTGGCAAGGATTTTGGATAAGGAACTATGGGCCTATATGTACATATCTTTTTGAATCTACCAACCACATTTTCTCAGACAGGCCTATCCTTTATTTTTCTTGCTTTGGGGGTAGGAAAATATTATTTCTTTATGTCATGAGAGCATAAAGTAAATATTGGTTTGTTCTGTTTTCAGATATCTTTATTTGGCAAAATAGAAAGTTTGGCAATCCTCTCTCTCTCTTTTTTTTTTTTTTTAACATTATGCTCACCTGTGAAATGTGAAACTCAGGCAACACTGACCTGATCTAACAAACTTGTTGCCTAGACATTCATATTCTAGACATCTGCCCCATTATTTATTATACTTCTTTATTTTGTTCCACTTACAAACTGAACTATTATATCACTACCATAAATAGAAAGCCTGTATCACTCGCCATGAATAAATCACTGAAAAATGAATACGTAAAATGAATATGGTAGAAACAAAACGATACCTCTTGATCCACCTAAAACCATCTGAAGTATCTAGCACATACCTTTACCCTTGAAATGGGTCAGATATAAAGCATTTTAGTTTTCTTCTCTTTAAAACATTGGACCGTTAACATTCATCTCTCCCAAGACAATTTAATTTCCTTTTGTTCTGACTTGTCCTCCTTCCAATCCTCCGTTGATTTCATGATAATCAATGATCATCAAATCACATTTTGGTTTCTTGATGCAATCATCACTCACTACAACCTTGAACTCCTAGCTGAAGCAATCCTCCCACCTTAGTTTCCCAAGTAGGTGGGACTGCAGGTGTGTGCCACCATACCTGACTATGTTTTTAAAAATTATTTTTAGTAAAGACAAAGTCTTGCTATGTTGCCCAGGCTGGTCTCAAACTCCTGGGCACAAGTGATCCTCCAGTGGTGCAACTGGTTGGCACACAGTACTTACATGTCATTATACTTTGATGTCAACTTACATAGAGTAGCCTTGGATTTCTTTCCCCTTGCAACAGTACAACCCAATGGGTCTTAGACTTTAACATGTGCATGTATCCCCTGAGGATGTTGTTAAAATGCAGATTTTTATACAGTAGTTCTGTCGTAAAGTCTGAGATTCTACATTTCTTACAACTTCCCAGCTGGTCCAAGGACCACACTTTTAGTAGCAACCAGTCTTTGGGCAGTCAGTCTCAGGACTGCCCTTAGGGGGTGGGATGAACTAGATTATCTTTGGAGGTTTCCTCTAGCTTTTTTTTGCCCTGTAATTTCAGAGTGTGTTCCTAAGAATGACCGGGAGAGCACAGCCTAAAGTTAAGTTTATTTCCATTCTATACAGCTGATGGCACTTACACAGGCCTAATAATGGTACATGCTATATTTAAATACTGTTTACATGGACTTGAATTATAGAACGTTCAGAACAAAAAACAAAGGTATAAGCAATTAGGGTTAACTAGGGATGCAAAATAGTGCTATTTTGAAGATCCTATAGATTCATTTATGTTCTCTTTCTTTGTGGGTTATATGCATGCACGGTATTATCAAACATTTAAAAACTATCTCAAGAAGTCAGGAATGAGTATGTGTCTAAATACTTTTCATAGCCTTTGTAATGAACAATTTTGGTGACTCTCACTTTTCTCCATTTTCTTTTCCTTCTTTCCCTTCTCTCTTTCTTACTTTTTAAAAATTATCATAATCAAAAGCACTTATACCTTATAAGTGACATACAAAGCAGCTCAATTTCACAGGTGTCTGCCTAGAAAAAGTGAAAGATAGATTCATCTTATTTGGTTTACTACCTCAATACGGCATTGTGCTTTCCCAGTTGGTGGTTATTGCTTAATTAAATTGTAAGAAACACTGAGTCTAATAGAAAACTTTACTGCCAGCAAAGATTTCACTTACATATCATATATATTATTTGCCTTTCTATTTATTTTCTAGAGAGAGAGAGCTTTTTATGTTGTGTTTTATGAGCTTTGTGTACTTATAAAATGTACAATATCTAAACTCGAAATTATGTGTATGTATGAGAATTTGGACATCTACCTATTTTTCCTTATCTATCCATCTACTCATCAATTGAAGAGAAAATAAGAAAGAGCAACCAAGCAAGTAAGCTTAGTTTTCGATTCACACGGCAGCTTGTTGAAACAGGAACTTTGCATCTTGAGTTTTAAGAAAAACATAAATATTTGTTTGGAAAAAGAATATAGAAAACAATATATAGCAGTCATTTTAAATTCACACAAGGATAAATAAAATGTCTTATTTTCTTTGTGCAAAAGAGATTTATAGTCTTGGAAAACTAAAAATTAAATGAAAGTTCTTTTTAAATGCTTTGTGCATTTTCCCAAAGCATTAATAACCACTTCTAAGTTTATGAAATGTTAAAATTGGCCACACCAACTGGTCCCACCTTCTTCATCTAGTAAATGAAGTTGAAATGAATAGTTTCTCAGGACCCTCTGAAGTTTCTTAAAAATTCTCTGCTTTGAGGTGCCAGCCTACAGTTAGGCACCTTTGTGGCTAGTGTATCTGCTGTTTGAAAACTTTGACAGTTTTCTTCTAAGGGGAAGAGGTCAGGGAGAAAAAGCTGATGTTTGAGGCGATGGTTTGGAGAGTCATGTTTTGCCACCATCATCATGTCACTGCTTTGGGGGGCCATATTTTTGTTTCTTTTTAGGCTCCAACATGAGCAAGATGAAAATGTGTATTTTTGTTTGGGTTTCTGAGAGCCATTCAACTCTGGTTTTTGCTGGCTTCTTTTCTGTCCCCTTCTTTGGACTTTATGAACTGACTGACAGGAGACAGTGAAATGCAGTGGCTCTCAGCTCTTGGTGTACAGCTGAATCACTTGGGGATCTTAAAACACTACACGAAAGACTGGCCCATGCCCTTTGAGATTCTGATTCTACAGTTCAGCTTCACCTTCCCATAACCCTCTACATTTCAAATATGCCCTCTCCAGGTAATTCTGATATACTCCAGAGGCTGAATAACTACTGGATTTTGACACACCACAGGCTTTACTCATTTCCCAGATACTGAAATGTCCAGAGACTGCAAGAGAAGAAAGGAGTATGGGAAATCTCCCTGCAGTCTTCTACTAATTGTTTTACTAACCTCCTTTCCATGCTCTTGTAGACAGCCTTCTGAGTTAAGCCATTATCATATTGGAGACTCAAGGACAAGTTTATACGTCTATTGTATATGACTATGCTAAGTAGTATTGTTTTTAGCCATTGCTAAATCATTTCCCCAAAATATTGCCAGTTAGTGTATAATAATTGGTATTCACATTGTACAATTGGTTGATGAATGAACTTTTAGGTAACTCATCTGAAAGCATTCACCATTAGCTCTTAATAGTCATCATTCATTCATTCATTCATTCATTAACTTAATCTTTAGTAACATGTGAATGCATTCACCAAAAATTTATTAAGCACTTTTCAATAGTGCAGTGATTAGCAGTCTGAGCTCAGGGATCAAAATTCCAGGGTTCAAATCCAGGCTCCATCCTTTCTCAACATTTTGACCTTGAACAGAGTACCTAATTTTACAACTCTCCATTTTGTTATCTGCAAAAAGAAATAATGACAGAGCCTGCCTCATTGGCGAAGGTATGAGAAAATGAACTTGAAAACTCTTAGCCCAGTGCCTAGGACATGGTGACTATACAGTACATGTTAGCCACTATTATTACCACAATGTGCAAGGCAGGGGACTAGGTCCTGAGGATGCAGTGATGGATACCATTACATGACTTAAGACTGTAGAAGGGAGGAGGCAACACCAACGCTATAATAAAGACATGGAGTAAGTGTGCAGAAAACACCTGGTGGACCCAGTGTCTGATATGAGTGGGTAGGGGAGGGAAAGTCATGTGTGCTCAGGGAAGCCTGAATGATATGATATTGGAGCAAAGTTCTGAGGAAAGATTCATAATCAACTACACTTTATAAAACATGTTTACTCTTGTTTTTTATATGATTAAAGGCATACCATTTATAAAAGTTATATGCAAACTTTAAAATAAAAAAAACTTAAATATTTAAGTTTCCTGTCAACGTTGCCATAGAAGAGATTCCTCTGTCCGGTTGGAGGTTAGTCTGGAACAGTGGTTCTCAACAGGGAGCAATATTGCACCTTCCATCCCACCCCAGGGTTCATTTGACAATGTCTGGAGATATTTTTTATTGTCATGACTGAGGAGCGGATGCCACTGGCATCTAGTGGGTAGAGGCTAGGGATGCTGCTAAACATCCTACAATACACAAGACACTCTCCCACAACGGAGAATCATCTGGTTCAAAATGTCAATAGTGCCAATCTAAATCAGTAAGATTCAAAATATAGTGTACATCAGAATCACTTGGAGAACTTGTAGAAACCCACATTTCTGAGTCTCACCCCCAGAATTTTTGATTCAGTCAGTCTGGAGCAAACCCAAGAATAGGCATCTCTAACAAGTTTCCCGGTGATGCTGATGTTGCCGGTTGGGATCCCATTTTGAGAATGACTGGTCTCTATAACCTATGTATTCCCTCTCAACTCTAAAATCTATGATTTATGTTTTGAGAATGACTGGTCTTTATAACCTATCCATTCCCTCTCAAATCTAAAATCTATGATTTATGTGAGTTTTTTCATCTATACAAAAATTTGGGTGAAAAGTTACCAAAGTTATATTTATGTCATTTACCCACAAAGGTTATTCAGTTAGGTCTAGAAATATGTAGAATTAAGCTAGTTATAAAGTTACCCCAAATTTCAGCTGCTGCCTTCTGGATGCCTTCCCTCAATAGTTTTCCTGGCCAAAAGTAATGTTACATATAAGTATGAGGTATAAAGAATTACTGGCAGTCTCTAAGATTCAAGCTTGTTACAATAAATCAGCCCTTTGACGTTTACCAAATAATTGATATTCTCAATTAAGGGGTGACATCATTAATAATGCATTCACCTGCCAATAATTATTGTATGATATTTGCCCCATGCATGGACACAGTTTCATTATGCCTGGTTTTCCCTCCAAATAGGCAGAAGTCTAGTTCTATTCTTCTAATCTGATGAGGCGCTGGGAGATTTAAAGGTGGGTTAAAGAAATCCATAATGATGTTGGAACACAGAAGATATGCAGAAAAATTAAAGGGAACTGAATTACAGATTACACAATAGAAAGATTTGTAATGCCTTGCAAGTACATTTGTTCACTCTCTCACTAATTCATTATTATTTATTTGATAAAATATATGAGGTATATAAAAGCCATAATGATGTCTGGCTAATTTCCATTTTCACGACTGACAGAAGCAGGCATAAAGTATGCTATAAAGAAACTGGAAAAGAAATGAGAAATAATTTGAACATTGTTAAAATTGGTAAGACTTGCTAAGAAGTTATGTAACGCATTAAAAATCAGGCAGATTTTATTCTATTTGTATGGTCTGCAAATGCTTGGCCCAAAAGCAGGGGTATAGAAAATTTGGCCTCTGAAGCTCTGCTCAGCATCTCCAGGAAAAACCTATTTTTGCTTCTGAATAGAAAGCATAATGTTATCATTTTTACGTAATGATGACAGATTTTTCACTTACAAGGAACCCAGGATTATAGAAAAGAAAGACATATCACAACCCTCTATTTAAATTACAACATTTGAGACAACAAGTTAAAAAAGTTACGCATCACACGGTATTGAAATTATCCTTCTACTTCTCTGTAACTGTTTCCAGACTTTTAACTTCTTGTGGGCAAGAGCCTTGTCTCAAAATGCCTATAATTCCAGTAACTAGCACAGCACCCAATGTGGCAGCTGTTCAGAACTGCTCACTGATGAATATGCACCATTCATTCCTTATATTTATATTACACTTATTTATTTATTATTTATTTTTAGATACAGGGTCTTACTCCGGGTCCAGGCTGAAGTGCAGTGGCGCTATGTTAGCTCACTGCAGCCTTGAACTCCTGGGCTCAAGCGATCCTTCCCCCTCAGCCTCCCAAGTAGTTAGGACCACTGGTGCATACCACCACGTCCAGCTAGGTTTTAAATTTTTCATAGAGATGGGGCCTCCCTATATTGCCTAGGTTGGTCTTGAACTCCTGGCTTCAGGTAATCCTCTTGTTTTGGCGTCCCAAAGTGCTAGAATTACAGGTATGAGACTCTCTGCCTGGCTTACATTTTAATTTTCAACTTTCAAAGAAATAATTTGATTGGTACTTTGAGTCCATAAATGGAGAACTGAAACTATTTACAATAGAAAAGTGAACATGTTCCCTTGCCCAAGAGAAAAATAAAAACATCTAATAGGGGTGAAAAACACTTGGAAAGTTCATGAGACAGAAGCAAATCAGTGAAAGAGGCTATAGTTTTTGCAGTCATTCTCAGGCGCTCTCTCCTCAAGCATTGCAATGAGTTTTTGTGCTACTTTTAGATCACTTCAAAACTTTGTATTTCATTCTCACATTGCCTTGTAAGACAGTAATTATAACACTGAAAAATTCATTTTTAAACCTTATTACTCTCCCTTACTTATCTTCTGGTAGGCTTCAAGTACGAGGAGTTCTTAATCTGTGGTCCATGGACCATGGTCCCCAAAAGTCTAGGGATAAAGCTCTGCCTCAGCAGAATTAGTTTCCTTTGTTATATATTTAATCTCACACATTTAAGATAATTATTCTGAGTAGGGGTCCATAGACTTGACCAGATAGTTACTGGGGTCCGGGACACAAAAATGGTTACAAACACCTGGCTGCCTTAGCTCAATGATAATTATTTATTACCTTTCCCTCATAAGCTATAGAACCAATTTCTGAAGTCACATTAATCTTATTTTCTTCCAGGAAGACTGACCATTTAACCCTAACTACCTGGTAACTTCCTATGTCTCAAATTTAACTAAAATGCCCAAGAAAACAGTGCTTCTGTTATCATATAAACAATTGCTAAATTATTACCTATTCTTAACCTAGAGTAAAAGTGATTTTGCATTACATTGATTATTAAGGTTAGAGTCTTTTTAATGCTTTATAATGTTCATTTGGAGGGTTATGCCTTGTTATAGACTAAATGTTTGTGTCTCCCTTTGCCCAAATCCACATGTTGAAGCACTAACCTCCAGTGTGATGGTATTTGGAGGTAGGGCCTCTGGGCAGTAGTTGGGTTTAGATTAGGTCTGAGGGTGGGACCTTCATGATGGGATTAGGGCCCTTACATGAAGATGAAGATGGAGAGATTTCTCTCTTCATACATATGCACCAAGGAAAGACCACGTGATGGCATAAGGAGAAGACAACCATCTGCAAACCATGAAGTGGGCCCTTAACAGACAGTGAATCTGCTGATACCTTGATCTTGGATACCCAAGCCTCAAGAACTGTGAGAGGCCGGGCGCGGTGGCTCAAGCCTGTAATCCCAGCACTTTGGGAGGCCGAGACGGGCGGATCACAAGGTCAGGAGATCGAGACCATCCTGGCTAACATGGTGAAACCCCGTCTCTACTAAAAATACAAAAAAAAAAAACTAGCCGGGCGAGGTGGCGGGCGCCTGTAGTCCCAGCTACTCCGGAGGCTGAGGCAGGAGAATGGCGTGAACCCGGGAGGCGGAGCTTGCAGTGAGCTGAGACCTGGCCACTGCACTCCAGCCTGGGCGACAGAGCGAGACTCCGTCTCAAAAAAAAAAAAAAAAAAAAAAAAGAACTGTGAGAAACAAATGTTTGGTGTGTAAGCAACCTAATCTATGATATTTTGTTACAGCACCCTGAAATATGACATACCTCTTTCCATTTATAACCCTTTATTGGCAAAACAGCATCCAACAATACCAACATGCTTTCATAAAACAATAACTTTCTAAGGAAAGCATTATATTTTTTGTACTCTTTGTAGCTTGGTTCAAAAAGATATCTATAGTTGTGAAGAAAGAAAGAAATCCCAGATATGCTCCATTTCTTCACCGCTCAACCCTGTCACCATCGTTGGCTAAGAGGCAAGGAAGGAATTTTGTACACAACAGACTTAATGCATATGGTTTAAGATTTCAGCCTCAACTGTTAGGTCCTTCTCCAAACATCTCAAAAATCTGCATTTGGACAAACAGCTAGATGGCTTGTAGATATAGCTGAAGAATGTTGATCCACTCTTAGGCTGAGGACACTCAGCTGAAGCTCAACACATTTCACTAGCAGCTTTGTTTATTCATGTTGAAACTCAGTTTCAAAGCCCAATAACCATGGTATTACTAGATGAAATAGAAATTTTATATCAAAGTTTTCTCATTGCAACATCTCCTTCTATGAAAACACCATATTTTTTATACCTTTCTTTACGTTTTGAGGAGCAAGCATGCAGCAATAAGAAGGACATGTGCTACATTTTCTCACCATTAGCCTGAGTGGGATGGGGTTCCAAGAGGAACACGAGAGTGGGCCTTAAAATGACCCTTCTCACTTTTAAGTTAGATGTGCTCATATAAAGTAAGAAGTTGAAGATCAAGTTAGACAGAAGTTGAAGTTGGGTAAATTCCAAGGAATGAAATTTAACATTCACAAATAGGTACTCAAGCAACTTTCTAAAGGCTCCATAGCTTGTGGAAATTAAGGCTTTTGGAGAGTTTCAGAATATCCACCACAACTTGCAGACCCAATGCAGTGGGTTCTACACAGGTATCTTATACACACTTCTTTTTCATATTCTTTCCTTTGCCACTGAATAACTCTGTTCCTCCCCTACTCAGTGCCTTCAGCTTTACCCATTCTCCTTTAAGCAGATCTAAGACCTGCACATTTACCTTAAAAGTCAGATTCATAGGGCTATAAGGACTTAAAAGACTTCAGTTTAGGTCTGGATTGATCAAAAACAGAGTAAGAACCCACAGTTGGACTGTATGTTTCTCACATTATTTTTATGTGCATTATCTTATTTAAGCTTTCATTCATTTTATGAGCAATGTAAGCCAAGAGTGACTTTCCCAGCCTAGAGAAGAAGAAAATCAGTTCTAGTGAAGGAAACTTGTATGAGGCCACTGTCCTTTAGTTTGTAAGTGAGATAAGAGCTGTTCTGGGATTCTGATACCTGAAAAATGCTCTTCCAGCTCTTCCTGGTCAACTTGAAAGAGAGAGAAGAAAACTAACTTTCAACGGGAGAGTTGTCCCAGCTTTCTGCAATTCTAGAGAATGTTCAAGAATCTTTATTATCAGAGCATTCTTTTGATGGCCTTTAAAATGTTTTTGGGATCATGTGGGGAGCAGGAAAGTTCGAAGGCAGAACCTGATGTTGCATTGTAGGAAAACAATTCAAATGTAGCCTCCTGGACTGATTAGATCCAGTTCACCTTCAGTTGTCAAATGATAAATTCCCACCCTACTTTGGCATGAACTTTAAAAGGAAGTGCCAGTAGCCAAAGGTCAAGAGGAGAAAGGAACAACATTTACTCATATAAATAATGAAAACTGCCAAGCACAGAATTAACTGTGCACTTGTCTTGGATTTTTTCTACATTATAGCTTCACAAAAGCTGTGGTTCCAAAGTTGCACGAATAGGATTCTGATTTGGTACACTAACACATCATGGTACCAGTAGCACCTGATACGTGACTTCCTCTAGGTTTTAAGAGCATCTTTTATTCTGTCCCAAATCTCGAAGGCAAGTTTTCTACCAAGTGGCCACAGCAGGACAAATTGTGACCCAAGGTAGTAAAAGGAAGGCTGGGTGAAGGCCAAGATGTGGACGAAGACAGCCAGTGGCTGGAAGCCCAGAGAAGTCTCAGTTCCTGGCCTTAACAAGAAATGAAGTAGGATGGGCAGCCGCAGAGTCAGACTTTCTAAACCAACACTGTGAGTTTTCCACCATCTACCTCTGAACTATTTACATATTCCATACTACCTAGAAAATAGGCTAACCTGTCGTTCTCAGCTGAGAGTTGCGCTTGGATGCAAAGTTCTAGAACCAGGTTCTGCAGGATTCTGTCTACTTTCTGTGAGTATGTGACTGCTTTTTTTTTTTTTTTTAACCCCTTGTTATATTTTGGCTAAGGCTGTCCTCCATTAATAGATTTAATACCTGTTTATTTCCACTGCTATTAAAAAAATTTCTGAAAGCTGCCAAAGGATGTTTTTACCATGTTCCCAGCAATGAATAGTCCTGCCTTTTTCTGTCGATATAAGCAAGCCTCTGACTGACTGCCAAGACTTAAAATTCCCGGGTTGAATCAAGTACACTAAAGCAGTGTTTTTCAAAACTATGGGTCCCAACACATAGGTGGCTTGTGAAATCAATTTAGTGGGTAGCAAGCAGTACCTTTTAAAAAAATGAAATAAAGTAGACTGGAAAGCATCAGTTCACTGCATTTGTTAAGAGTTAGGATTGTTTTGTGAAACTTTTGTTTGATTTACAAACACACACCATTTGTATGCTTGGTCGTTATGTAAAATGTATTTTTTACTGTGGGCTGTGGTCATCAATTGGAAAGCCACTGCACCAAAGCAATGCCAGAAACACTGAAAGAAGTGACTTGCTTAAGGAAATAAAGCCCTTCTGATTTCTGACTGTTGTCCAGAGTGCTGGCTAAGAAGAGGGAGGGGATGAGGAGCCTCATGAAAAATGGACAAGAGCCCAGTGTGGGGTTTCAAGCCAGAGCTTGCTGGCCAAATGGGAAGGCTGGCAAGTGGACAGACGAGGGCTTTATTACTGTTGCCTATTAGCTGCATGAATACTAAGGAATTTTTAAAGAAATGAAACACATAGGATTTAAAGCACCAACAAGATCTTCAGGTAGGCAACTTCACTATGAGAAAGACGTTTCATAAACTGCATCACAAATTTCTAAATGTTTAGTAAAGACAAACACAGGTTCAAGTGTGCTTGGATGCATATTCTTTTAGGTTAAAACACAAAAAATTGCCAACATTCAGTCATTTTAACCTACAAAAATGACAATTTTATATAGTTTTACCTTCAAAGAGATTTCATTCCATTTTTTTTTCCTTCAGGTAAACAGCAAGTGCATGAGTGTCTACTCATCCACCTACACATCTACCTATCCAACAACCCTCTATCAGTCTTTTCTTTTTTTGGAGTTGAGGAGGGAGGGACCAAGAATTAAAATACAAGTTGCCTTTCAGAAATGACGTGAAAATTAAAATACCACTTGGCTTTTTATTATAGCAGCTACTCAAAGAAAACCTAATTATTTTGAGGAGTTCGTTTCTTGCTTAGTGGGTATTAATTGCAGCCTAGGCTAAAATATCTAAAAGGCTGTCATGGTTTTTCTTTCATGAAATCTCTCTAACATATTTTTAAATATCCTGAGACTGAAGTCGATCTCCCTACTTACTGACATGACTAAAAATTCATTATACCAATATCTACGTCTATATCTCAGAGTATTGGGATGTTCCCTATCATGGCGACAAACCTAAAATCTCTTCAACTTTACTTATAGATTCCCCCATCCCCAGCAAAGGCCTCCAGTGTCTTTCATTAAAAACTTCCTTACTTTTAAAGTCAATGCTTAGCTTCCCTCTTCTGATTTTTAACTGTGGCAGACAACATTGACTCTTCCGGACATTATTTCCTATAGAAAAGAAATGAATTAGGTTGTGCTTTCCCTGTTTCCTCAGCCACCCAGAGACATGTCTGCAAGGCAGTAAAGTTTTCCATAGTGCCTGAGCTGCAAAAAAAAATGAGCCAAGAAAAACCTCAAAACACTAGCAGAAAGAAAAATATTTGGTGCTTAGTTACGTTTCTTTTGAGATATGAAGGGGTGGGGTTGGGGAGATAAATATTTCAGGAAGTTTACTGAGTTGCTTTAATTAAATGCAAGGACTGTGTCTCTCTTGGGCCATACATTTGGAGAGTCTGCCTGCCATGTTCTGCAAACAACTGAGAGGCACCAGGCTGAGACCCTCTCTGGGCCCATCTGAAACGTCTGAATTGACACGGGAGATATCTTGTAAACAAAATGTTCTCTCAAGTCAGCATCATATCCTGGGCATGTTCACTGTAAACTTCAAAAATTCTACTCAGCATTTTGAAACAAAATGATTATGAATCAAACTTCCTCCTTAGTTACATTCAAAGGACTTTAGTCATTAAAGTTTTGATTTTCTGACAACTCAATTCAGTTTCTCCTCCAATAGACATGATGGACAGTCAAGTGGTTAAAATACCTTAATTAATTAGATATTAGGGGAAGAAACATATTTTTCTGACTAGAAGCCTGATTTTTCTAGCAATTGTTGATCCTGGGATGGCATTAAAATCAGTCACAGCAGCAGAATTGCATAGTAATGACTAACCTTGAAACCTTTTTCTTGGAGACCCCAAAGCAGTTGTCTAGTCCTAGAAGCTAATATTTTTCTATGCTCTGCCAGGCATGAAATAAAATGCCTTAAAATAATTCTTGGAATTTTCTTGACTAACTTGACTGAAGGGAGGTGGCATCTGTTACTCAAGTAAGATGTCCTGTTCTCATGAATTTCCATACCAAAGAGGAGTGGTTCAGGCAGATCAACAGAGCCCAGGCTTTGGGACTACGCAGGACTGTGCTTAATTAAGCAAAATACACTAACTGATCCCCTCCAACTCCCCTCCCATTTTCCTTAATGTACCTTTCCACACCTTACCACCTGAGAGCCTTACCCAAAAGAGAGATCCACAAAACAGGTTCCTGTTACAGCCTTCCTCTCACAATAGGACATTAGAAGCCGAGTTGTACATGAACTCAAAGTTCAAGCAAGAGTTTACTTGAACTTTGTAATCTGGATTTAGTAAACTAAATTCTTATGATGCAGCAGTTTAAAGACTTTAGAAGAAAGACGCAGAAAATGGGAGGCCTTTTGAATACTGAGTTCTGCCACTTCCTTTTATTAGCAAATAACACAAGGCTCTGCCTAGACCTATTTAAATATAAAGTGCAAACTCCTCTTTGCTTTCAAAGCTTCATCAGTGTTTCTGTGTGCACGTGAGTTATGGTCTATTGTCCCTTGGCATCTGTGGAGGATTGGTTCTAGGACCTCCCTTGGACACCAGAAATGCTCAAGTCCCTTATACAAAAGGGTGTAATATTTGCATAAAACCTACATTCTCTCATATGCTTTAAATAATCTCTAGATTACTTATGATACATAATGCAATGTAAATGCTATGTAAAGAGTTGTTATACTGTATTGTTTAGCAAATAACAATAAGAAAATAAGTTTATACATGTTTAGTATGGATGCATTTTTTTTCCAAATATTTTCA
Source organism: Macaca thibetana thibetana (assembly GCF_024542745.1). Classification (NCBI taxonomy): domain Eukaryota; kingdom Metazoa; phylum Chordata; class Mammalia; order Primates; family Cercopithecidae; genus Macaca; species Macaca thibetana. The sequence goes on along the minus strand of NC_065579.1, from coordinate 23,826,318 downwards.
ATCCATACTTGATTGAATCCATGGACGCAGAATCCATGGATATGGAGGGCTGACTATATTTCTTGCAAAAGAAAACTGGGGCTCTTTTGCACATTGTCAATAAGACTGCAAATTAGTCCAACATTTTGGCAATATCTTACAAAATTCCAAACGTACATGCCTTTTGACACCGTGATTCTACCTCTTGGAATTTATCCTGCAGACATCGTCATTTAGTTTATATATATATATATCTCTCTTCATGTAGGTTTTTTGAAATTGCAACATTCTGGAAATAACTTAAATGTCCATTAACAGAAGACTCAGTAAATAAATTTTGGTACATCTAATCATTCAATGGACTAATATGTGGCTGTTGAGAGAAAAGAGACACTAACATACAGTGAAAGTTATATAGAGAGGCATGAAAAGGTGCCAAATTTTATTATTTAAGGAAAAAGATTTAATCTGTGTTAAACACAATGTGTGTGCAATATATATGCACACACACATATATATACTATATATATATGTGTGTATATATATATGTGCAATATATATGCACACACATATATATATACACACACTATGTCTACAATATTTCTGGTAAGGCATACAAGAAAATGAAAAAATGCAACTAGTGGTCACCTATAGGGAATAGGGCTGGAAGTTTGGGAGGGGGCCTTCTATATTTCATTTTATATCCTTCTGAACTGCTCAATGTTATTACTACTTTTACCATAAACATGGATTGCTTTTACTAAAATGCTTTTTTAAGTGCTTCAGGGCCACAGTAGCTATAAAAATTAAGTCTTTCAGTCCCCAGAAGCATCAGGGACATATCCAATCCTAATATTTTTATTTTTAGATGGCCACGAGGCTCTGAACTGAGATGTAGATGCAGACCCCAAAGTGTGTTGTGCTGGTGCCCTCCTCTAAGCTCCCTGTGCTCTCCACTGTGTGCATCACCTTGTTTCAAGCCCTTCTCCCTGGCTGGATGTTAAGCTTCCTGCTGGGGGTCAGGAACCATCTTGTCCTCATTCATGACTCCCTGGTTCTCAGCACTGTGCCTGGCAAATAGTGGACTCTCAATAAATCTTGTAGAGTAAAGAAGTCAGTGGTCTCATTTCAACTATAGTTCTAACAGGATAATTAAATGTTGGAGTTAAAAATTCAGTAACAATACCAGAATGCTATAACCAAGGGATTTTAGCTGCCTATTTGGACGAGATCCCTCGGCTCCTGGGCCCTCTAACTGATCTACGGCAAGGGAATCTTGGACTATATAAAACACTGGGGTCTCATAAACTACATTGAGCCTTTTCAATGAAAAAACAGAGTTTTGGCTAAAGTTAAAAAAGTTTAATTTATTTAAAATTTAGTCAATTTTATCAATTTTCTAAAAATAGCATTTGCTAGAATTTCTCAGCTGCAAAGTTTTTGTTTGTTTGTTGCTCATAATTTTTTGCACCTGCTACCACTCACTGGTCTGTCCCGGAATCAAGTATAAAATATGAGCTGGTTTTACCCAAAATTAGGCATGTTACTTTTAAAAGTTCCTGGCATCATCATTTTGGGGTGGTTTGAAAGGGTGTCATGACTTCTACAAACTCTGATACCTGAATGGATTTGAGAATGTTGAGGCATGTTGATCATTAAGCTATTGAGTTTTCCCTAGAGTGTGGAGTCACCCATCCCAGTATCATTCAGTCATACTGCAGAGTTCTCCCTTCCTAGGCTGTGCCCCTAGAAAGAGAAAGACACGAAAATCATGGAGAAAGGAATGAAAATCAACTAGAAATGCCCTTCCCCTTCTTACTAAGAAAACTCTAGCTCATTATGGTAATCTATCATTTTATTTAAAATTATATACTATGTCAAACATGCAAAAAAGAATAGAGGACAATATTGCAAAATCCAAGGATATGCTACCTCAATTAATCAAATTGTACCATTTTGCCATAATGCTGAATTTAGTGTTTATCTGTCCCGTGAACATTTTTATTCTGTTACAAAGGTACAGTAATCTGTTCTTTTACCAACTAAAACTTTCAATAAAATGAGGGCAGATGAATTCAGTTCACTCAAATGGAATATGGGTATAGGGTATAATTTCCTGAGCATGGCCTGATTACATTCCCAAAGGCCATCTAGGGTAGGGATGCTTGACTAAAATAGGCTGTGTCCAGGTTGTGATCAGTGCAGCAAAGAAGATGCCACTGTGGCGGCTGCAGCATCAAGTTTAGTTTAGACTCACTGTTAATTACCACCCACTACTCAAACTCTTTCTTACCATCCACCTTCTTTTCCTCCAGAGTCCGAAAATGCCTGGTACTTGGATTTCCAGTATGGTAGATTGTTTCCACAAATGGCTGCAATAATCCCTGCCGTCCTGCATGTCTCTGGCAATGTGACTTTGTCATTCCTTTCATCAAGAGAAGTGGACTCCTTCTGAATTGAGCTGACCCTGCGGCTTGCTTTGATCAACAGAGTGCATAGGTGACACTGTGTGGCTTCTGAGACTATGTTTTAAGAGGTTTTTTAGTTTCTACTTTTATACTTTTCTGGAAACCAGCTACCATGTAAGCAGTCAGACTATCCTGAGGCAGCCATGCTGTGAGGAAGCCCAAGCTAACTACATGGAGAGACCATGTGAAGAAAGATAGACGCCTGGCCAACCCCCAGGTCATCTTGGATGTTGTAGCTCCAGCAGATGCCATGTGAAGCAGAAATACCACATTGCTGAGCCCAGCCCAGAATGCAGAATCATGAGAGGTAAAAAATAGTTGTCTAAAGCTGCTAAGTTTTAGAGTGATTTGTTACACATTGTTGAGTAACTGACTCACCCAACCTCCCTTAATGCTAAGGTATGAGCACATGACCCAATTCTGGGCAATTAGATGTAAGAGGCAGTTTGCCAGAGGTAGTATGAGGAGGGTTTCTGGAAGATATTTTTTCCTTCCTGTAATGAAGACACATGTGACGAAAAACTGCTTCTCTTTTGATCTTTGGATGTGGCTGTGTGAACATATGCTGCCTAGAGATGTGACTCTGAGGGGACAGCCTGGGAACAAAAGGCAACACAGAGGCAATGGTAGGGCAACAAGATGGAGGGCACCTTGATGACCTGTCATGCCACCCAATTAACTAAATTAAACCAACTACCTCTGGAGTTCCTGCTATGTGAAAGAACTCCATTAAGTCATTTTGGGTCTGGAATTCTGTATTTCACAGTCAAATGACACAAATGCTATTTATTTGACTCTAGGGACTAGCAAGGAAACGTTCCCTTAATGCTAGCAGCATGCTGTTTTCTAATAATACACTGACTCTCAGCACAATCATCCAAGGTGCTAAAACAAACAGGATAGAGATGTCTTCACTGAAATGTAAGAAATCACCTGTGAATTCAATAAAATCCATGTTAGCTTTCTGAAGTACTATGTCCAAAAATGTCCCTGTAACTATGACACCAACTCAAATTCCTCACATACTTATATTTTAAATGCTGTCCTAGGTCGGAAAACTCACCACCTGGAAACCCGATCTAAATGTATAAGGGGAGCTGATATTCTTTATAGGAGATCAGACATAGGCACCGCATTGTATTATTGAAACCAGCTCAAGATAGAAATATGAAAAAGAAATCTTGAATATATATATATACAAAAATTTGGAAAAGCCAAGTAATTAATATCTAAAGATGGTAAGTGATAGCCCTAACTGCATGCATGTATACTCAGAAGATGCAAGAAGGTACATTTTTCTTTGGGGACTATTTTACTACATAATAATACAGTATACAATTACTAGGGCAGGCATTTAAATAGGCACAAGTGTGTTTATCTGAGGTTATTGATTAGTATGCAACTTCTTCACCTGACATTAAATTGAGTGATTGAATGGTACTTTTTACTGTGACATAGCTTAGTGTTTTGACATAAGTACAAAGACAAGTTTTTGTTCAGAAGTTAAGTGTTCCACTTAAGACAATTATTGTGCCAGGAGTTTCTTTTGCTTGCAAATTTTATTTCAGTTAAGTTTGTCTAGTATAACATTACTTAGTGGCTACTTTGCACTTTTGAATTGAATTGAAACTTGCTAGCCCTCTTCATTTTCTTTGGCTTAGGAAAACCCTATATCACAGAGTGCTATGAGGTCAGCTTGGGGTTCCTGAGGTTTGGGTCTCAGGTCTAGGCCAACTAAGAATCCTTGGGCCAGTGAGTGAACTTCTCCAGTTGTCAGGTTCCCTATCTGTAAAGGGATGGAATTTATCAAGCACTGTCCAGTGAAACTTTCTGTGATAATGTCAGTGCGCTATATCTGCACTTTCCAGTATGGTAGCCATTAGCCCTGTGTGGCTACCAACCATTTAATTTTGTTTCATTTTATTAATTTACATTTGAATAAAATAGCCACCTTTGGCTAATGGCTGCAGTAATGGACAGCACAGATAGGTGATCTAGGTCCTTCTGATCTAAAGGTTATTTGCTCCTCCTACCCCAAATTTCCACTTAGTTTTCTCTTTCCTACATTTGCCTCTATAACAACTCTCCAGTCTTTTTATTTCACTTAGAATTAAAGGTCAGATATGCCTTTACTGCCATTCCAGCCTAGAGTCAAGAGCTTAAAATTAACTATAAGCATTAACCCACTTCTTGAAATGGAGAAAAGGACCAGCTCTTAGAGTTTCTTTGATCTTCCATTAGAGCTCAGTTGGAGAGTCAGGAGTTATTTGGATGGAATAAGATCTGACATTTATTGAGTCAAAAGGCAGCGTTGATGTGGCTTCCTATTTTAGGATAATGTCAGCTTCAGTTAGAAGCTTTACTTTCCAAAGCTCCTGCTAATAAATATGGCCAAATTGTTAGGATGGGCAATTCTTTTGCAAACACCGTCTACTGTAATTACGTGGTGTGACCCCTACTATGTGCCAAGGCACAGGACTGAGTTCAGAGACCGAGAATATGAGTAAGTTTCCCTCCACTAATAAAAGCCTAGGTCTAACAGAAGAGCCTGACCAGAAGATAAATATTTATAACACACTGTGACACATCCTATGACCAATACATGAACAAAAGTGCTGTAAGAGTACAGAGAACAGAGCAAGCCCTTGTCTTCCTTTCTGGGGAGCCGGGAGAGCATAAAGGAGGTATCCTGTGGAGGGTGATCAGGAGTTAACTCCAGTACCAAGGAGGGGGACCCCTGGCAAAGGAGCATGGCTTCTTAAGGGATGTCAGTTAAACAGGGCTATCCACACACTTTAGGTTTGAGTTTCAGGGAACTCAGCAAGAACTGAGTGCTGATTTTGCCACTTCCTGCTGAAGAGCCCTTTAGCAAGATGATTTCTCAAATAGGTAAAATGATTCAAACTTTGGGTTCTGAATCTTTGTGAATTTCAAGGTGCAACTTTCACTTCCTTGATAAATGACGAGCGGCCCTAGTACTTCTAACCCCATATAACTCTCCCCGCATAGTATGAGAAATCACAAGGCATATCTGAGGGAAGACATCTTTTGAAGGCACTGAAAGCAAGGTAGAATCCATGGGTTAGAAAGGAGATAATGAATTAATAAGAAGTATAAGTGGTGAGTGAGTAATAGGAAACATAAACTTTTTCCATCAAAACAACCATTTCTTATCACCACAGTGACTGAATTTTGGAATACATACATTACTTCCAACAGTCTAACGCTAACCTCTGTGAATAAGAGGCATTCAGTCTTCAAGACGTTTGTTTTTCTGCATTTCCTCTTCCTACAGTGAAGTCACTGGGGGCAGATGAAATATAAAATGCTGGAGTTTGCCTCTCTGGCGAGCTGCAGAAAGGAATTTCTGCATTACTGTGATCATCTATTTAATTGTAGCACTTAGTTGCTTATACAAAGCAGTTCTCCTGTTCTTGCCCTTGCCATTTAGAAATTTACAGGCTAAAAAGAGGACGATGACCCAGACAAGTTATGAAGGCCCTATAAACAAATGCATACTCATTATAGAAACATTTAATAAACATTTGCCTTACGTGGAATGCACGGGCCAGGTAAATGGTGGGATGCTGGTGGATTTGTCTTGAAGCACTTAAATGATGTGAAGTTCCCTCACTGTTCTCACCTGCTGTTGATAAGTAGCTGTAACAGACTTCCAAGCTCCTTCCCTCCGTTTCGGAGAGCTGTTCCACAAACGATGCTGTGCATTATCATCACCTGGGAGCTTTAAACAATCCGGATGCTCAGGTCACATCCCAGACCAATTAAATCAGAAGCTGTGGGTTTAGGGCCCAGCCCATAATGTATTTTAAATTCCTCAGGCGATTCCAACTTGTAGCACATGTAAGAGCCTGTGTTTTAGACTTTAGAGCAGTGGTTCCTAACTTTTGAATTTAAAAAATACACATTTCTGGGCCCCACCCCAGACCTACTCAATCACTATCTCTGGGGGCAGATTTTCGTGTTACTTTCTAATAAACTCTTAGGTCAGTTTGATTCCAGCCCTTAGTTGAAAACCTTGTTCTAAAGCATCGAGTTTCTATTTCTTCTCTGATGTTGTGCATATGAAATGTGAGAAAACAGGTCTTGCACAGGTCCGTTCAAGACTACATAGAGGATATTTACTTATTTTGGTTTCAACTTTTTATTAAAGTGTCACACACTTAAAAATAAACACATGCAGAGATTGAAAGTGTGCCTTGATGAAGGATCACAAGTTGTGTCACTGGTACCCAGATCAAAAACCTGAAGCTTACCAATCCCCTACAATCCTTCCCTTGTAGGTACTACCTATGCCCCATGCGAACCACAAACCTGATTCTAACATTTCTCCCACCTGAAGTTTTATTTGTTCCAATTCAGTACAACTGCAGTAAAGTTGACTTAATTTCATGCAAATAATTACTCAGGTCTCATTAACAGGCCATAGTATTTTGAGGACAAATGGCCTAACACATCTTGTACTGCATTTCTTTATGATTATTTTAAACAAGGAAGAAGAAAATGAGGCCAGGAAAAAATACTGTCTCTCATTTTCATAGATTGTTAGTTACTGGGTACAATTTTCAAATACTTTTTACCCTAAGCCTTGTAACACCTCTGTACAGAGAAGAATTATCGTCATCTCTACTTAACAGATGGAAAAATAGAGCCTTAGGGAGGAAGTGAATTGCCAAGATTTGGCCTCATGATCCTCTTACATGGAAGGCCTTTCCCTCCATTGCTGCATGCACACTGTCTCTCACCTTTGTAACCAATTGAGACTTTAACCTCCTGTAAAAATCAGCATGGAAAAAGGTCTCTCGACATGATTGTGGATTGTGACTAATTTGATTGTTTTTAAAAAATTCATTCCAAAATACTTTATGAACTAAAGTTCTCAAATCATATAGATAAGTTTTTAAAGTTAATTCTTTTTCCTGCTTAGAAAAGTAATTTACGTACACTGTAGAATAAAATAAAAATGTAGAGGAAATGAAGAGTCATGCATTATAACTAAGGGTTCTTTAAAAATAAGAAAGACCTCCAAGACCCTGGACTGGGTAGTTCTCCAGCCTTGCCTGGGGGAAGGAGAATGAGTAACTTGATCTTTGGATGCTTTTCAAGAAATTTAACGTGAATAACTTATTTCTAAGTGTCCTGGAGTTGGTACAGACCCGATGCTGTATCCTATACAATATGCAAAAAATCTGAAAAGATCAAGAACTCTATCTGATCTCTGGTTTTCACAGATTACCAAGTGTAACTGCATTACCCCCACAATTTTTTAAAACAGTTCCTGTGATCATAGAAACTTTCTTTTTTTCCTATTTGTTAATAGAATTGGCTGAAATTGTGGTATTTAGAAATTTATCATCAGTACATCTGAATTCTTAACAGAAATTCCAGGAAGCCTTGAGGTTTCTGGGCAAGTATGCTTTTTTTTTTTTTCCCCCTCAAACATACCAGAGTTTATACCTTTAAATGCATGTGGTTTTCTCTGGAGGAGGAAGCAGTGTACTTTTTCAGTGTGTTCCTATTGCTGAAAATACTCCAGGGGAATTACAGGAAACAGGAGCAGGACAGCTTTGAGCTGCACATCCCAACACTGACTCTCAATTCTTAGACTAAATGGCATAAAATTTTTCTCACTTACTCAGCAATGACTCTTCAAAAGCCACTGATTACATCTCTAGATCTGTCCAGTCAACACAAAACAATATTCTCCCTATGCCTGAGGGAGGGCAGAACACTTTGCTACTCCTGGAATGTAGCATATACTCACAGGCAGCGCCACCTCCTCACCTGAGGCTGAGAAACCAGAGACCCAGGGTGGCTGGTTACACGTGACTTTGCTCAGTTACACCAGGAATTAAGGACAAAGTTGACACACTATTCCAGGTGTTGTGACTCAAAAGAAAGGAATCTTTTTCACTGAAACACTCAAACATGGATTCTCGCATGGTCTACCAATCACTCTGGCCATGATAAAACCTAACACTTATCCATGCATATAGTTCTCAAATCTGTATGGATACAGGATGCAATATCCATGATACAGATGCACCACATTTATTTCCCAACTATTCCCCAATTTCTAGGCATTCGCTTGGTTTCCAGATTCTTCTTTCCCTCCCCACAACAATGATGCAATAAAATTCCTGTACACAGAATTTTGCATATCAATGCTTTTATTTTTATGGGCTAGCTTCCAAAAGCTGGGTCATATATGATATCTCTCTGTGTTTTTTATTAATAGAGTTTGCTAGATTGCTTTTCAAAAGCTCAAAGACCACAGGAATGTATTAGACTGCCCCCATCTCTTCATCTAACTGCAGTGGTGGATATCACCACTCCTTTGAAATTTTACTAATTATTTTTTAAATTTGCAATACATATACTGGGTAGATTTGTATTTGGAATATATTACAAGCTTGAATACGTCAATGAAAAAAGTTAAAATTTTACTAATTTGATGGGAGGGGTATCTCATTGTAGTGACTGCATGGTAGACCCCCAAAAGATATGTCCATGTGTTAATCCCCCAAAACTACGAATATGACCTATTTTGGAAAAGGAGTCTTTGTGGGTATAACTAAGGATCTCTACATGAAATCATCCTGGCTTATCTGGCAGGCCCTAAATTGAATGACAAGTGTTCTTATGAGAGATACACAGAGGGGAGACACAGGGAGAAGAGGTGAGGGCCATGTAAAGATGGAGGCAGAGATTGGAATTACACATTCATAAATCAAGGAACACCTGGAGCCACCAGACTCTGGAAGAAATAGGGAGGGATTCACTCCTAGAATCTTCAGAGGGAGCGTGGCCCTCTCAACACCTTGATTTCAAACTTCCTCTCCCCAGAACTGTGAGCGTATATTCCTATTGTTTTAAAACACCAAGCTCATGTAATTTGTTACTGCAGCCCTAGGAAACTAAATATACTCATTGTTACCATAAACTTTTGTGTTTTTCTGAAAACTTCTGAGGTTGAGCGTATTTTCATGTGGTTTTAATGATCATTTGAATGTACTTTTCTGTGAGTTAACTAGTCATAGCTTTTCCCCATTTTCCCTACTAATTCTTATGAATGCTGTGACAAGGCAGACATTAACACTTTGCCACATGTTGTAAGACACCTATCTAGCCTGTATTTTTGAGTTTGTTCATGATATGTTTGGTCATGCAATTAAAAAAATTACATGGTACACTATGCTTATCTTTTTATCCATTCCTTATTCATTAGCTTCATATTGATTATAAACATTCCCCTGACACTTGGGTTATAAAATTATTCTCCCAAATTTTCTCTAAAATGTTTGTGGTGGGCACAAAGATGGTTCCCCAAGAAGTCCATGACTTTATTGCCACATCCTGTGAAAATGCAATCTAAAATGGCAAAAGGGACTTTGCAGATGTAATTAAGGGTACAGATTTTGAGATGGGGATATTATTCTGCATTATCCAGGTAGGCCCAATCGAGTCACCCGAGTCCTTGAGTGGCAGATGTCACTATGGAAGATGGGTTGGAGAGATGCAACATTGTTGACTTTGAAGATGGAGGGAGGAAGCCAAGGAGTATGGCTGACCTCTGAGAATGGCAAGAAAGTTGATTCTCCCTCAGAGGCTGCAGGCTGAAATCTAAGCCCTGTGAACCTGTATCAGCCTTCTTGCTTACAGACTGTAAGGCCATAACTTGGTGTTGGCTAAGCTGCTAGGTTGGTGATAATTCGTTATGGCAGCAATAGCAAATCAATACATCTTTGCTGCTTAATTTAAATTAATGTGTACCCTTATCCACCTGTCATTCATTTTTGAACATATTAGCAAGTATTAGCATCTACAACGTTAGTTCTAGATGTACCCTCCAATCTGCTGTACTGATCAATTTGTTTACTCCTTTGCCAATATCCGGTTGTTTTGATTTAGTCACTTCTATATGTTCAAGTACCTGATAAAGGACAAGTTAGCCTCCTCTGTTCTTGTTTTGTTTTTTAAATAGTTTCCTTAGGTTTTTACAGATTTTGTTTTATGTCCTTTAAATCATTATTTTTTGTTGTATCTTAAGTCTTTTACAATTTATGTTGTTATGGTGAAAATTCTATCTCCATTGGTAATTGATAATTCTTGTAAATAAAGCATACCACATACAACGGTGTCTCAAGGCCTTTGAACTTGCGGTTCACTCTGCCTGAACTGGAATGTGCTTGTCACAGTTGTCTGCATAGCAGAATTCCTCACGAACCTCAAGTTTCTGCTCAAATGCTAACTTATTGTAAGTGAAGCCCTCCCTAACCACCTCATAGAAAACAACACACCACTGCCTGCCAGCCATTCCGTTGGCTAAGCATTTACTATACTTCTTCTCTGGCTTTATATTTTTCCCATAGTCCTTGCCACCATCTGGCTTACCTAGTCATTTATTTTCCATTACCCCCAACTAATATATATAAGCCCTATGCAGAAAAGGACTTTTTTTCTTTTGTTCACTACTGTAGCTCTAGGGACCAGATGAATGCTTAGTATTCAGTGAGTGTTTAATAAATATGTGTTGAATGAATGGCTATAAAGAAGACTTACTGATTTTTCTACATTTATTTTTTAGTCTAACTGCCTTGTCAAATATTCTTACTGATGGTTGCAGTCCAGTTTTTTACTGGAGTCCTCCCACTCTTACAGGTATACAATCACGTCATCAACAAAAGAGGTAATATTTCTCATTTGGTTGTATTCATTATGCCAATTACCTCTTGGCCCACTAAATTCACAGGGACCCCTGAAACAAAGATGAATAATGTTGGTGGAAGCACAGATCCTTATTTGTTTTTCACTTGATAAAACAAACACAAAGAAAAGTTACAGAGACTCCTCCCTGTATCCAGGCCCTGTGCCATGAATCTTTGCTGTGAATCTTTGCAGTGCCCTCATATTTTGAGTCTAGGCTTAGTGAGGTGAGTGCTTGGGCCAAAGGGTGGTCAGCAAACATGATGCCTGAACAGTGCTTCTCACACTAGGCTTGCTCTTACTTCTCGGCCGCTACCTGGGCTAGCCTGCTGCAGGAAGAGAACATGTTGTGGAGTTTTTCCGATGTTTTAGTAGAGGCCATCCTCAATCAGCCCACAGCTAGCCAGCCCCAGACACCAGACACGTGCGCATGCCTGATTATCAGCTCAGAGCTGCTGAGATGATCTATAGCTGACCACAGACGTGCAAGCAGGCCCAGTCCAGATCCCCTGATCCCCGCTGTGAGTTACACATGTTAATTGTCACTTGTCATTGAGGTTTGATAGTTACGCAACATTACTGGGACAAGAGATAATTGATACATTGTCTTATGCCTAATTTTACTGCAAGGAGCCTGAGAGTTTTGCCATTAGAATTCTGTTACTTGTTAGTTTTTGGTGGATCGTCTTTATCATGTTTAAGTGAAACAGAAAAATAGGCCAACTAAGTTTTTAAAAAACGGCTGCTGCATTTTACAGATCCATTTTCTACATGTACTTTTACCATCTTTTTCCTCCTTTAATGTATTGATCAGACAAATATTTCGATAGATTTCCTAACTTTTAACCATGTTTAATTCCAGGAATAAATTTTTCTTGATCATACAGCATTATTTTTTTTTGAGATGGCTTTGGAATTTACTTGGTAATATTTTATTCCAAAGTTTGCCCTTATGTGTATATGTGAAATTAGCTCATATTTTTTTTTTAGTGTGTATTTGCTTGGTCAGAGTTTTGAATAAAGATTATATTAGCTTTGGGAAATGATTTTGAAACTTTCATAATTGATCAAGGAGTCCAAATACAAGAAAGGACATAAATATTTGAATAACATATTCTACACACTCGATCTAATAGATTTGTACACAGAACTCATGTCATATGAGTTAATAAAATAGATTTCTGATTGTCCATGGAATATTAATAAAATATAAATCACAAGGTTAAAACGAACACCTTCACTTATTTTTTTAAAAGTAGATATTTTGATAGGATATAATCTTAGATCATAAGCAAATAAAATTGATTTTAAATAAAGCAATAGCTAGTAAATTTTATCTACCTGAAAAATAAGAAATATCCTTTATAATAGCTGTAGGATTCATGAGAAAAGCAAAATTAAAATCATAAGCTATCTAGTATCAATAAAAAAGAGAATATGTCCCATCCAAAGTTATGAAACACAGCTAAAGCTATACTCAGAGGAAAAATGTGTGGCTTATAGCTATAATACCTTCATTACTGAAAAACTAAGACGTTAACATAGTACTAACCTTAATAAGTTTCATGAAGAACAAAAATATAAACCTAAATAAAGTATGAAGAAGGAATTAATAAAGATAAATGCTGAAATATAGTGTAAAACAAAAATAATAGAAAGAACAAATACAATCAAAAGCTGGTTCTTTTATAAAATATATAACCATCTTATGAATATGATTAAAGGAAGAAGAGGGGGAAATACTAGGATTGAGCAAATAGAGAGAAACAGGTGCACAAAGATGAAAATGATTATTAAGAAAGTACTAGAACTAACCCCATTGTAATAGATGTGAAACCTAGAAAAACTGGATGATTTCTTAGCAAAACAGAAATTAACTGACCCAAGAGGAAGTACTAAAATGTAATAAGAAGAGACGGAAATGGTGATTAAAAGTCTATCATTTAAATGGCGGGAGGAAGTATCAGGATTAAATCATTTCACAGCTGGGTTCCATTTAACTTTTAAAGAACAGATAATTCCAATGCTACTTAAACTAGTCTAGCCCATTGAAAAATATGAAAACCTCCTGAGTTTATTTTATGAATTATATAGATCAGTGGTTCTCATAGTGTGTTTCCTGGATCAGCAGTCTCAGCATCAGCATCATATGGGACCTTGTTAAAAAGTCAAATTATCTGTCATCCCCACAGGCCTACTGAATCAGAAACTCTGGGGTTGGGCATCCAGGAATCCAAGATGATTCAAGTGCATGCTAAAGTGTGAAAACCACTGCTGTAGAGGTAGCTGGTCTACATCTTATATACAAAAGGCTACAGGTTGGGTAGGGGCGGTGGATGTAGCATCAATACCCTAGGGTTGGGACTTCCGCTAGCAATAGAAGTTGTATGTGTAGGGTAAGGTCAAGGGGGATTACAATTACTGGCATTAATATTAGTAGCTGCTTATATAATGGTAGAAATCATAAGTGGTAATTGATCCAAAACTAATTTAGACATGGCCATTTGCATACTGCATTCTCATTACCAAATGAGAAAAAGTATATTTTCATTGTAAAAGCAAACTGGTTACAGTGGGTTGGAAGCATTTTAATACATTTTAATAATGAGGTAAAGAGGCATGTGAATTTCACACCACAGACTTCAGGCATTTCACACCCATTCTTCTCTCATTTCCCTCTGTATCTACCATAAAAAGTATTATTATTAGTTCAATGTTTTAGATGAGGACAAAAAGGTTCAGAAAATTTCAGGAACTTTCCCGAGAATACCGAGTTCTATGCAGCATTCAAAATCAGGTTTACCTTCCTCTAATCGTGCCTTGGCATCTCCTACTAAATTCTTAGAACTTTTTTTCCAAGACTGGGCTGACTCCCAAGAAATCTGAGTCTATCTCCTCCCCAATGGGCTTCTAAAAGTGTTTCTTCCAACAGATAACAAACATACTTCCTCCTCTTGTTAATTTAGACATGTTTCAAAGTAAAAGTCCTTCAATTTTGTTGTTGTTGTTGCTTTACCTCAGAAACTAACAAATCTTTACCCAGGCTGTATAATAGAAACAATTTTAATATTAATAGCCCAGTCAGTCATTTGAGGATTAAGGGCCTGGGGTTTGCTTTGGCACGCAGAAGGAATATTGGTTACCTGCAATTCTGGTTTTCGGAAGGTTCATAACTGTAATAGATAGCGGCTCCCCGAATCTAAATTTCCTGGCACATGCCAGGCCTGCACTGGAAAGCTCAGATTTCCCTGCTTCAGACCACCCACGGGGAGGAGGCAGGAATCTGTCAACCGTGTGGTCTCCTCTATAAAGCTGCCTTCCACAGAGGGCTCTGGTTCCTCACACTGAGATGCAGTGCACAGGCCAAGATGATTGGGTTGTCATAAATATAGATTCCCTGAGAGCAGGATTTATAAATGGACTGGGGAACAAGGGAAAAATTCTCCCAAAGAAAAATAGCATACATTTTCTTTGTATTTGCCTGCATGTATCTGGCTCATTTGGACTACAGGAATGGTGGTGGCTGCATCACAAAATTTGCAAGGTGATCAGAACAACTGGTCTCAGTTTTTTCTAAGGCATAGCATATTTTGGCTACTGGGTCAAGAAACAAACTGTTAGGTTTACACCCTCTGCCTCCTGCCCATTGCTCAAAGTCCTTGAATTGGCACATTACTGTGCAGAATGTGATATACAACCCTGTAACCATGTAGAGTTGGAGTCTGATGAAACTTCTCAAGAGAGCTAAAATCTATCTGGATGTAAACAGTTTTCTCTTTACTTTCCCACAATTAACTGAGAGTTTAGTAATCACTTAGGGAGGCACACTATTTATTAGGAGCCAATTAATTAGTCTATCATATCTGGTTCTAAAAAAAGTCATACTTTAAAAGCAAACCACAATGACAGATCATTCCTTTTTCTCAAAATAAAAAAAATGAATCCTCATATGAGAGTTCTTGGCTGTTTTTATAAATATAATAATAAATCATAATAAAATATTAATGTTACTTTCTTACTTGGCAATAATTTTTAATTAGACTAAACAAGTATATACTCATTGATGTTGGCAAGCAAATTTTGATATCCTACACAGTGCCATGTGTATGCTGAACACTATCTGAAACCATGAATTATTTTTAAATTTACTGAAGAGAAATAACATGGTAAAGTCTGAGCTAAAGTTTATTTGTTTAGAACATAAAAGGAACACACGCTCATTGGAGAAAAAATTTAAAACTACAGAAAAGCATTAAAAAATCACTAGTAATGCAACTATCCAGATCTCTCAATTCTTATTTCCTTTTGTTTTTTATGCATCTGTTGTTTTATATAGTTGAAATTCTAAATAAATTCCCTTTTTATTCTTTTCCACCTAACATTATAACTGAACCATTTTCCCATGCTATAACCTCTTAATAAACAGCACTTTCAACGACTTTATATGGTTCACCATGTAGATATAACATGATGTATTTAACATTCTCCTAGTGAAAGATATTTGGCTGATTTCCAAATACAAATAATGCCACAAATAACTTTCTGTGCCAAAATGTATTTCTGAATTATGGATGATTTTTTTAAGGAAATATTTTCAGAAGCATTCCAGAAGATCCCAAAATTACTGCTGGAAAGAATACGAATATTTAGTAAACTATTGATATGACTGCAAATTGCTGTCCCAAACCATTTGCTTAAAGGGTCCTTCAAGAATTTCCCTGTGACTTCACTCTCTCCATACTCAAAGATTTCTGCCAGGTTCCAGTTGCCTTGAGCTGAAGTATAAAAGGTTGCCCCCAGGGGTTTCAGGCCATTAGCTAATGGCCTGTTTCCACAGTTCATTGTGGTCAAGTTAAGACTATGAGTACATACGGGCAACCACTGAAATAGCTTTTGTCCCATTGCTACAGCCTGTGAATTTTGCCCACCCAGCAAAGAAAGTGAGAGGTTGAGTTTTGAAGAAGAGCAGGCTGTAAGTTGTCAGAAAGGTAGGGGAAGGGATGTTAGGTAGGACTGTAAAATAAGAGCCACCATGGCACATGTTTACCTATGTAACAAACCTGCACTTCCCACACATGTACCCTGGAACTTAAAATAAAAGTTGGAGGAAAAGAAAAAAAATAAAAAAATAAAAATTAAAACAAAAGAAGTTCTAGACAGTTGAACTTACTAAGGGAGATAGCAAGGAGTTAGAATGTACTAAAATAATGATATTATGAATAACAATAATGGTTAGTTTGTTAGAAACATAGGCATAACTACTACCAAAATGCAGGCTTTAAAATTTGGAATTTTATGAAAAAATTCATAAAGGTTAGGGTGTTATGAAAGTTTTAAGTGTCTTTGCCAAGCCTTGTTTGAGGTCCTACTATGTAAAATCACTGGTGGATACAGAACATCCCTCTTTTTTGAAATATAAAGTACAGTAGGTAGCTAAATAGGCATAAATCATTCTGGAGTGAATGAAATCTTTGTTATAAAGACAAATAGACAAAAGTAAATTTGAGGCATGTGAAAAACTGCCTTGTTAAACAGGAGAATGGAAAATTGTTTTATTAATAGGTAGACTGTAATCTTTGGTCTTTTGTGTAGATGTGTACTTAGAACTCTATACTTACATTTTAAAATTTGTGTTCATCTTTAAATATACCATAATTAATGCTTTTCCCATGGTATAAACTCAATGAATATTTGCTCAATTTTAATTGAATATGTTTTCTTTCTATAATTATTTGAATTGGAAATTTTCTATGCCTTTGAAGTGAAACTCTTCTTCATTTATGAAATAGGTTTATGTTCCCCTTTTGTTTTTGTGCCTCTATCAACCAAAAGTTCTAGAATCTTCCTTCCTGGGAAGGAAATAAATAAACTGTTTATTTTCTTTGCCATTTAAACTGCCATACCCAAGCAACTCAGGCCCCAAACAGAACCTTTGCCCTTGCTGCTCCCTTTGTCTGGAAAGCTCTTCCTTCTGGCTCCCGCTTTTTGGCCAGGTCTAGCTGGAATACTGCTTCATCAGAGAGGCCATCTCTGACCACACAGCAAAAGTGGGTTCTACCTCCTTGTACTTCACATTTTTGTTATTTTCTACCTTACTTCCTTGGCCTTTTTGTATACGTATTACAATTTAAAATGATTCATTTATTTAAGTATTTAAAAATTCCAGTATTTTTCAAATTTTATAAGCTCATAATGAGAAATGTTTTACATTGATTCATGCACACACACACATACACACACACATAACTGCAACAATAGTTTGAAAACAACCCACTTAAGAAGTGCTAGCGGAATAAAGTTTTGTTTCTTTACTCTATTTGAGTTTGCTAATTAAAGGAGCAATCACAAAAGCTGTTTGTATCCCACTAACTGGATCTCATAACCCACTAACAGGGTGCAATCCAAAATTTGAACTATTGAGTTGTTTTCTGTCTATTCTCTCCACCCCTTCCCTCTAGCCTACAGAAAAAATGTAAGCTCCACGAGGTAATAAAATATCTACTGTATTTGTCTTATTTCTGGTACACAGTTGATATTCAGTAAATATCTTTTGAATAAATCAATACATAAAAATGAATAAATTAATAATGTCTTGCTAAGTTCATTTTCCTTATTTTGTTATGCTTTTAACTAAAAATAATTATTTAAGTTGGAGCATCATTTCCTTTTCTGATAGAAGTATTTTTGGAACCTAATTTAATATTCAGGGATCCATTAAGCATTTCAAGGAAGATACTGACATTACTAAATTGTTCAGCAATGCACAGATTTTGAAAATACACTTGAAAAATAGAACTTTGATATGAACTTGTAAAATATGTAAGATGTGTTATAAAACCACTGATTAAATAAATTAAAAAACTCCACTCCCCTATTCAGTGCTGTGTTGGGTAGAAAAGGGGTAAGTAAACAAACAAGTGGAAAAGTTAAGGAAGAACATAGAGAAAAGGATTGCGCTGCGCAGACATCTGGCTTTGCTTCCCCAAAGCTATTGAGTACTGGGGCAGGCAAGTGGGCTTGCTACCCTAAATGGGAGCCATGTATCACCTTGGAAGCTCCGTGTCACAATTCTATTCTACTTACAAAATGCTCCTCTATGTGCTTATTTAAAAATCTCTCTTTGTCAATGTGATTATTCAATCATGCTACTACTTACTGTTTAATCTTTGTGAACGTGGGAAGAAGGAATTCTGTTCAGAGTAACAAACTTTTCATGTGATTTTAAAATTATTTTCTATTTATAAGAATTTTCCATGATAGGAAACGATTTACCAAAAATCTTTGCTTTTTAAAATGAAAATGATGTACTTTGATTTCATTTCTTAAAAGAGAAAGGAAAACAGAAGAGAGAAGACTTTCCTTTATTCCAAACCTGTCTTTACATAAACAACTACTTCTTCCAGAACTTCAGTGACCACTCATTTGCTCTAAAGCAGTGACTCTCAAACTTCAGTGTGCATCAGAATCATCTGGAGGGCTCCTTAAACATAGATTGCTGGGACCCACCCCTAGAGCTTCTTTCTCAGTAGGTCTGGTTTGGGGTCATAGAATTTGCAGTTCTAACAAGTTTTTAGGTGATGCTGATGCTCCTGGTCTGAGCACCACATTTTGGGAATCACTGCTCTAAAGCAATGATTCTCAACGACGGGCAATTTTATCTCTCAGTGGATATTTGGCAATGTCTGGAGACATAGTGATTGTCACCATTGGGTATGGGGGGTTCTCTATTGGCGTCTAGTGGGTAGAGGCCAGAGATGCTGTTAAACACCCTACAATGCACAGGACATTCCCCACCACAAATAATTATCTGGTCCAAAATGTCAATAGTGCTGCTGTTCAAACATCCTGCTCAAAAAGGAAC
The DNA here is from genome assembly GCF_024542745.1 of Macaca thibetana thibetana. Classification (NCBI taxonomy): domain Eukaryota; kingdom Metazoa; phylum Chordata; class Mammalia; order Primates; family Cercopithecidae; genus Macaca; species Macaca thibetana. Next base: position 23,807,286 of record NC_065579.1, on the reverse strand, counting down.
TCTCTTTCTCATGGAAGGACATTGTTTAATGAGAGTTTAAATAATAGGTAAAACAAGAGCTACTCATTTCAGAAGCCTTCAACTAAAGTGGAATGATGTCACAGACATTAATTGGGTGGTGTCTCAAGCAGATATCTATGGTCATCTTTCTCTGTGTTTGTCTCTCCCACATTCACAAGTCTATTAAGCTTATAAAACACCACACAGCCTAGACATTTACTCATCCAAAATGTAAATGAGGATCTGTGTATGGCTGAAGAGGGATGGGAAGCCAGCTGGAATGAGGAAACACTTTTATTCTTCAAGGGGCCACAATCACTTTGTCTAAAGTAGATAGAATTCTGATCGAGGAAAATGTAAATCCCAGGCAGGACAGAAAAATGGAGTTGGAAAGGCTTTGCGGTTAACTAGAAGATGCAATATTTCTTTTAAATACTGTGTATTAATGAAAGAAGAACTTGCTTGACATCTTGGCCAGGGCTTAAGCAAAAGTAGGAGGATTTCGACGGTTCTCTATGATGCCCTCTCATCTCTCCTCTCCATCTTTCATAGACTCTTCCATCCATCTATTTTCAGAATTTCCAGAGCCCATTCTCTTTTAAGAAATGAAATCTGATCTTACACTAGAAAAAAGAAAGGCATTTCACTAGCAGATGTGACATCTCCCTGTCTTCCCCTAAGCCTCTTTTTTACACCTGAGTCTGTATCTTAGCAAATGGTCCCCTGGGAGGTGGAAACTTAGGAATCATTCTTATGGTTCTTTTCATCTCCACCCCTATGTCATCCAGTTAATCTCCAAGTGTTGTGAATTCCCCTTTTTAAATCTCTCTTCTGGACTCTTCATCCTTGCTCCTTCAATGTTGGTTCATACCAACATTATTTCTCATCTGGATTATAGAACAGCCTTGCAAATGGCCTGCCAACCTCAGCCCCTCTTCATACTCTATCCAGACTGAGCTGTCTACAACACTTACGTAATCTCACTGCTTAAAACCTCTCATTTACTACTAATAGGTCCAAAGACCTTGCAATGGCTTATGAGGCTTTGTACACACAGGCCACCAATTACTTCTCATGCCTTGCTCCTCTTCTCTCCAATTCCTCCATCATGCTATTGTGTTGCAACCATCCTGAACCTTTCTGGGTTCCATGAAAGTGTCATGTTTTCCCTTAACACTGTCTTTTTGCATGTACTGTTTCCCCTGCCAAGAAAACTTGAATGCTTGCCCTTGCCTTCTGCCCTACTTCCCACTACTTCAATTCTCAGTTAAACGTGCTTCCCTTGGGAAGCTTTCCCTGACCTCTCAAGTCAGAGTTAGGTGCCCCACCCATGTGTTCTCATGGCACCTTGTAAAACTCCTCGTTGTAATTATCTTCTGTGGTAATTGTCTGGGTCCCCAGTAGTCTGAAAAGCAGCAAGAAAGTAGAGTCCTCATATCTATTTTCTTTTTATTTTTTTCATCATCATAGCTCTTGTACCTAGCACTGTACCTGGCACAGAGTAAATACTGACCATACTTCCTCATAGGTGGGAATTTAATGAAGTATATTATCCTGGCAAATAATGTAATGAAGCTGGTGAAAGAGATAAGTTTTGAGATACAAAAGGATCCTTCCCAGAGGTCCTTGAAATCCAACCATGCTTCCTGCTTATATGCCCACATTTGTGTGGCAGAATCAGAAAACTGAGCTCTCCTGCTAATTTTGTGAACTGATCTCCTTCCATAGCCTTCAATAATTTTCACGTTCTTTTTTTCTTCATTGGTACATCTACCTAGATCAAAGAATCATAGGAAGCCAGTGTGGCTCAGCCATGGTGAGTGAGGGAGAAGAAGAGGGGGTGAGGTCTGTGAGTCTGGGCCACATCACACAGGGCCTGGTAGGCCATGTGGAGGAGCAAAGATTTTATTTTTAGTCTAATGGAAAACCTTTAAAGAGTTTAAATCACAGTGGTGACTTCATCACTCTGGCTTCTTTGTGGAAAATGGGTTGGAGGATGATCCAAAAGTCCAAAGAGAAAGACCAGTTAATAGACCATTGAAACATTTCAAAGGGAGGATGGTGGCTTGACCCAGGCGGACAGAAATGGAGATGGTGGGAGTGTGCAGACTCGGGATCTATTTTGGAGGCAGAATAGGTAGGAGTTGCTGAGAGTTTGGATTTGGGGGTGAGAGAAACAGGAAGCAAGTATGATTTCTAGGTTTCTGGATTAAATACCTGGGTGAATGGTGCTGCCATTTACTGAGATGGGAAGACAGCAACTCCTGATTTTCAAGGCTCAGCTCAGTCCTCACTTCCTCCATGAAACCTGTCATCAGCTCCAATCTCCAGCCTTCTCTCTTTCCTCTCAACCACGTGGGACATCATTGCCTGCACCACTCATCTTTTCAGGAGTATGTGCCGAACTCCTCAACCTGGCTCACATTCCTTGAAGGTGAGGGACCCCTTTCACATCCAGCAATGCCTTGAATGTAGTGCTCCATCAAATTTGCTGCTTGGGGAATTAAAGACAATTCCCATGCAGCAAACATCCTTGAAGCTGCTAAGAATATCCTGCCACCCACGGGACTAAATGTTCACATCCTCCAGTTCATATCTCAATTGAACATTTTAAAAAGCCCATTACCAAAAGCCATTGAAAAATATGTTTCTCTCTAGTTCTTAAAGGCATTTAATGTCTATTATACGCTCTATTATTATTTAATATTATCCCTTTTCACTTGATATATAGTTGCTTTTCTTTCCCATTATTAAGTATTACCTTAAAATGCAACCTCATTTCCTCTTGTATTAAATAGAAATTGAGGATAAGTTTCTCCTCACTGAAAACGCTTTGAAATATTTCAAGTACATTTCCTTTTCTACACTGTTCATTCACAGTTTGGTTCAAAAGCTTTTTAAAAAAAAAAACTTCAAGATACCATAATATCACCTTTCAGTTCATTTTTAAAGTTTTTCAGAAATATAAATCTGATGCAAATTTGGAGTTAGACATTTATTGTAGCTTCCCACACAAAGCTAGAATGCTGTCTCTAATATTCTTCACAGTAAAAAGGGAACATAATCATGAAGAACTTACGCAGAGACAGGAATTAGGCTTTTTCTTGTTCTTCTTTTCAATTCACGACCTTTGAGAAGGACTTAGAAAAGTATATTTTTGTTCATAATCTACTCTAGTACTGAGATAGGCGTTTTATACACCTGCTGTCATTTAACTAGCCCCATCACCTAATGACAGATTTTTATCTCCATTTCACGGATATCTGGCAGGATTTAATGATTTGTTCAAGGACACACAGCTGGAAGAAGCACGTCTGCATCCAAATCCAGGTCTTGGTGCATCTAAAGCTCAAGGTATCCCTCTTTCCCAAAGGATAAAACTCTTTTCTTGAGGGAAATACAGGACAAGTGTCTTTCTTGCTCTGTGCTTCAGTCCTTCTCATGCTTAAAAATAGCTGCACTCACTCCTGCAGTCTTTCCTTGTCCAGATCACACACTCCCAATTCTTTCAGCCTTTCTTTATAACATGGAACACCCCAAACCCTCAGCCTCTACAGAGCCATTCTTTCCAACATATTCCAGTTGTCCTCTCAAGTGTGGTACTCGAGGAAACCAAATGCCTCTCAAAGCATGGTACTAGGAATGGATTACATTGTTTTTTAATTCATATATTCCTGCAGGGTCTTATTTCAGAATAGGAAGCTAATTTATTTTCCTTTTACAAGTCTCCTTAACATTTTTAAAGTTTAAAAAACACAACATTATAATCCACATCGCTGTATTACCTTCCTTCCTCTCCCTGCCCCCAATAGAAAAGCTTGAAATTTAGGAATTATATTTTCTTTGTCTTTTAACTCCAATTCAGGACACATAAGAATTACTGGACAAGTACGCTTATGTAATCCCACCCTTAGGAAGGATACATAAGAATTTTAAGAGAAGTTGACCATTGGAAGCCCATGCCCTGATGGACATGTCTTGACCCACACATTAATTGCAACACAGTCTCCTTCCGTGTTCATACAGAGAGCATCACCGGGGTGGTTTCCACACTTACCCTGCTGTCCTCTGGGCTTTCAGGACCTGTGGACATCGCTACATCCTCAGCATGAGCTTCTTATTCTCTACTTCCAAGTCAGATAGAATGAAGGCATTCTAAACAAATAAACTGCCTGGGACCCAAAGCCACGTCCCACACTTACGCGGCTAAGCTATCCCAATTATATGTTCTTGAAATGCACCTTAGAGGCCCGTGGTAACTGACGCTTGGCTGGCGTCATGGCTGTGTGGATTTTGCCACATAACGCACCCAGACAAACAGCTCACTACTCCAGGCTGCCCTCTCTGGCTCAGGATTCTACACCGTGCCTCGCGGCCCGCTATAGGAGCCAGCATTGCAGCCGGAAGATGAGCAAAGCTTGTGGTAACCTAAACCCCTAGTGAAATGAGACTCCTATAGCACCGGGAGGCTGCCTGGACAGCTAACACCTGACATGCTACCTTATCCACATCTACAGACCCTGTTACGATTGGAACTTTACTCCCCTCTCAACTCCAATATACTTACACCAGCCTGATAATAATAATTGCAGGGAGAAGTAGTTCACTCCACTAATTATGCTGCTTATAACTGGCACAGAGAGCAGTGATAATTTGGCTTAAAGTAAGGTTTTATGATCCTCATATGTTTAAAGTGTCCTTGGGTTTGAAGCCATTATGATTCAGACTTGAAAATTGTGAGGATGAATTTCAAATATCTCTGCTGCTTCTGGGTTTTTCTTTCTTTCTTTTTTTTTTAGGAAAGCATTATTCTGAAAGTGCTCCATGTGGCAGCTCTTGTTTGCTCCTGAGGTGCCCAGCTATGAATTTAAAATGCTTTATTGCACTCTTCAGAGAACATGTTTCTGCTGGTGGGTAAGGCCTGGAAGCTGCCTGCATGCCAAGGCAATGCCCCCTAAATGAAGTCTTACATAAACCTGACAAAGTATCTTTAGACAGAAGTAATCTCAATGGGCTACTACAGAGTCATGAAAATAGCTGCCGGTCAACCACCAAAACAAAATTTGGCTGAGCACATACTTCTAAAAGCCTGAACCACAGGACAATTATACCAATAACATTTCATCATAATAATATATTTTTAAACATACTGGCATATTCTTTTTTGTTCTCTTTCCATCCTTTCCTTCCTTTTTTCTCCCTCTTTTCCCTTCTCCCTTGGTTCCTTCCTTCCTTTTTCCTTTCAGAAGACATTGTGCTCACACTCCCCCCCTTTCTTCTTCCTTCTCTCTCTCTTGCTCACCATTATTCTCCTCCCCCACCACATGCTACAGTTCAGACTCTACATTTAATTGTCAACTCACCTGATGCTCCTAGATTCTAAATAACCTACACTGCAAATTAACATCCTCTCTTGAATTATGGCAATGTTATCCAAACCGGATCTCCCCAGAAGGTGGTTTATCAACTCTCTCTTCTACTTAATAACCCTCAATGACTTCCCACCAGGTACAAGCTAAAGTCCTACTCTTCAGCCGCACATACAAGACCCCCACACCCAGCCCCAAGTACCACCTTCCACCAGTCCTATTCCTAACTTCAGTCTCCACAGCACACCTTAAAGCATCTCCCACCCCTCGGCACACTTGACACCTCCCACACAAGCTCTGCCTTATCACGACTCAGAACTGCCCTGTCTGTTCACTCCTTTTCATGAAGGCTGAGCCTGTATTTCAGGCAGAAGCCCTTCCCTAACGTCCTCAGTCAAAGTTAGTGAATTTCCTCCTCAGGTTAACATTGCATTACAAACATTTATTGCTATCTGTCTCCCCAAATAGGTTAAGAGTTTCTGGGGCAAAGGTGTCACTGACTCACCCACCAGGCAGTTGCTCAACAAAGGTTCGCTGAATGAACTTTGTTCCTTTGAGTTTATCCTGTATATTTTATAAGTAAAAGGAAGCAACATAGTATGGTGTCTACAAATATGAGCGTGTGAGTTCGAATTCCACCTGTGGCTTGAGCAGGTTATTTAATATCTTGGTGCCTCAGTTTCCCCATATGTGGAAACTTTCCAACTCTAGGGTGCTTGTGAGAAGTAAACAAGTTGCTACGTAGCTGGAATACTGCAAGGAAAATCAAAAGAGGTGCATGCTACCTGAGTGTTTGTTAAATATAATGGAGGTAATTATGATACCCCATGGCTGCCTCTGTTGTGCTCAGGGCAAAAGGTTCCCGACACCATCAGGACTGGTTTAATTTCAACGAGCTGATCTTTTATTAGAAATGTAAGTGTCTGCCTTACTCCTCCAATCAAAAGAGAGATGCTAACACCAAGAACATTACTCAATTCCATAAGAAGACTAAAAGTGGGCTTATGCCACACTCAGAGCCATTGCACTGGCTAGGGTGTTGGGTCTGGAAGGCATATAAAACACAACACAACACAACAAAACAAAAACCTAGTTAAGAAACTATAATTCAATTCTTAGACTATCATATATGGGAAAATTCACATTGGTTCTAAACTGCTAAATAGAAAATATGTCTGTATTCACAAAAAGAGATAGAAGTCTAACTTCAGCCAGGTACAGTGGCTCATGCCTGTAATCCTAGCATTTTGAGAGGCCAAGGTGGGCAGACTGCTTAAACCCAGTAGTTCAAGAACAGCCTGGGAAACATGGCAAAATCTCCTCTCTACTAAAAATGCAAAAAGTTAGCCAGGTATGGTGGTGTGCGCCTGGAGTCCCAGCTACCTGGGAGACCGAGGGGGGAGGATCACCTGACCCTCAGGAAGTCAGGGATGCAGTGAGCTATGATGGTACTCTACCTTGTCTCAAAAAAGAATGAACGAACGAATGAACGAGAAGGAAGGAAGGAAGGAAGGAAGGAAGGAAGGAAGGAAGGAGCCTAACTTCAAACAATTTAGCTTCAAAAAGTGAGTAGAAGCCAAAATTCAGTGTTCAGAGATAGTCAAAAGGAAGTATTGATTCTTTTTGTTTGCAGGTAAACCAAAAGGGAGATTCTCTGGGTTGAAATTCTGCAAAATATATTTTCACTTAAGTACACCCTTCATAATGAGCCCTGTACGCATCCTGGTTATATCTTTTGCAAGTGCCTCCTGCGTGTGCCTTATGCTCCAGCTGTACCAACAACCTTCGAGAAACCTGTGCAGAAGCTCACCTTCACACCTTTGCTTGGTAGCTGCCTTGCCTGGGATGCCCCCCTTCTCGTTGTAACACTCACTCAGGTGACCACTTTTCCTGGGAAGACTTTTTCTTGCTCTCTTCAAGGACCTTTGCTCCAAGCCCCCTGAAAATACATGCACATTTTGCAAAGCATTTATCACACCGCATGACAACTGTATGTTCACTTTCCCACCCCCTCATTAGACAGTGAGTCTTTCAAAAGAGAGATGGACTGTGTCTATCTCCCTGTTGCTTTCTCAATGCCAAGCACAGTGCCTGGAACAAAGTATGTGCTCAATAAATGCTCACTGGATATTATTGGACAGGATTCCCTGTGTATGTAGAAGCAAATTCATTGCCAAATACCTATGGTAGCAATGTTGGGTCCTCCTCTGTGCATTGTTTACCAAGGCCATGCCATGGGGATACCACACTAGGGATGTGGCTGAGGAATTTTCACATCTGACTAAGCTGAGATGATTGTACAATTATACATCACTTCTCTCTGGAAAGAGAAATAGTTAGGATTCCTTAAAAGGGTTAGTAATCCCTTAAAAACCATTGCACATGCAGTAGCCTGAACCAATAATTTAAAAGCTTCTACATGACATTCAAAGTTTATGACTCACTTATATTAGGTGAAAATGCAAAGGAGTATGCATCTTAAAGCTACAATGAGAGACTATTACATATCCACTATAATGACTAAAATTTAAAAAGACCAGCATTATCAAGTATTGTAGAAGATATGGAGCAACTGAACTCTCTTACACTGTTGGGGGCACTGTAAATTTCTATAACCACTTCGGAAAGCTGATTGAAAGTTTTTAATAAAATTAAACATATATCTACCCTATAGCCTAGCAAATCTTTCCCGAGATTTATATCCAAGAGAAATGCATATGTCCACCAAAAGACAGTCCCAAACTGGAAACAACCCAGTTTTCTGTAACACAAGAAAATGAATAAACATACTATGGTATATCCATGTACTCAATACTACTCTGCAATAAAAAAAAAATACTGACATATGTAACAACAGGTATGAATCTTACAAATGTTATATTGAGCAAAAAAATGTCAAATACAAAGAATGTGTATTATGTAATATGTAAAAGAAGCTCAATAACAGATAAAACATTTATCAATGGTGATGAAATTCAGAAAAGTGGTAACCCTGGTATGGGGCAGGCAGTGACAGAGAGGGGCACGGGCAACCTTCAGGGTTGCTGGAAATGTTTTGTATGTTCTTCTAAGTGGTAGTTACTTGGGTATACAACTACATAAAAAAGTGGAGCCTTATATGCTTTAGCACATGCATGTTATAGCATACTAAACAGTTTTCATAAACTCGATGGACAGATCCCCTAGACGAGCAGAAGGGACAAAACACCCCATCACTCATATAAAATTCAGAGAATGGGTCATATACCCCCTTGTTTGTTCAGGGAAAAAGATCATCACTGAGAAAAAGCTGACACGTGTTCCAATGGAGCTGGCATGGTTGTGGAGCACAGCATTATGGCAAACTCAGTGTATTCAAACAACTGAGGGCAAGGACATCCACTGCTCTGGATGTCACACCTGTAGCCTAACTCCCTTTTGGGGATGAGTGGACATCTCAGCTGTACTCTCTATTATGGGAGTCTAGCAACAGAGGCCCTTCTCAGTCATATACTTTCAGTCAAGTCATTGCTTTGGGTGCCACTTTTTTGAAAGTCATTTTGTAAAAGAATAATGCTAAAACCCTCCGAAGAGTGTAAGTATACTAAACCCAGAAGCGAGAAAATAAAAAAAAGAAAAAAAATTTGCAGAAATGTGAGGTGACTAAAAGATGATCAGAAATCTCAAATACTTGAAGTCTGCTGTGTCTGCCAGGCCTGTCCAATAGAAAGGAAAGAGATGCTCCAGAAAAATGTATTGTCTTCTCTTTACCAAACAGGGCTTTGGCTCCTAATGAGAGTTGAACCGGATTATCACATGAGGACCTGCAGACCTTCTTTTACTCTTTCAGTGTTTCTCAACAAGGACATTATGGCATTTGGGGCAGGACAAATGTTTGGGTGCAGGACTGTCCTTGTTCTGAATGTCCTAAAGGCCAGTAGCATCCCAGCCCTTCCATCACTGTGATACCAACAAAATGTATGAACATGTTTCTGAGTTGAGAACTAGCACTGATGTTTTTGGCAGAAGACTTAATTGGCATCCTGATGGCCTAATCCACCCTGAATTAGAATCTACAGTCTTCTGGTTGGTGTTTCTAGTATTAAATATCAAGAATAAATATCTAATGTTAAATATAATATTAATAACAAATTAGTCAACATTTGACAAAAAAAGAGGGAGGACTTTGCTCAAAGGTCCAAATTTCCAGTTCCTTAAGAAGTGACTCATTGAACTTACCCACCCAACCTTTGCTGGCATTTGCATTTGCAATCTTGGACTTGAAGCCTATGTGGCAGGAAGGTCAAACAGCCAGGCACTTATTTCCTTTCTCCTCTGTCCATTGGGTCTCACCAATTAGATTGTGAAAGGAGGAAGCTAGCAGAAAAGATGATAGAAGGAGCCATCTCTTTAAGGCCTGGAGCAGAGCTCATCTAAGCCACCACCCCAGTCTCTTTCTCTTACCAACCCTTTCCCCCAGGAGGACAGAGTTTCAGGTGTATCTTCTGGCAAACAGAGCCAGGGAAGAAAAATCAGCAGAAGAAAAGAAATAATTCTGAAGTTCATGAACCTTATCAAAGTGAATGACTTTGCCCAGTTTTACACCCCCAGTCTCCATCTCACTGTGCAGGCTTAAATAACACAACCAGTTGTGTTACTATAATGACCTAATAGAACATCTCTGAAGATTCCACTTCATTCCTGCATCCATTCAGAGGAGGCCCAAGAGCAGGGCCTCTTCATCTGGTTTGCAGATCCCTAGGCAGTGTATCCCGAAGAGTGACATGAAAGATAAGTTTAGGGGGTAGGTTTACGAATTTTTGAAAGAATAATACTAATTTTTTACAGTTATCTTTTGCTTTTAATAAATGACACATTTTTCATTTATATAAATAATATAGCTTCCTTTTAAAATAATTTATGTAAATCCAAAAGGTCAACTATAAAAAAATGTGAGACTGGGGATGAAATTATGGCAGTTTGGGATGATTTTACCTCAGAAGGGTCTAAGATGGGCTTCTAAGATTTCATAAATTCCTTGAAAATTTATGGGGGATTGTATGCTAATATAATTTTTTTTTCTGGGAGGAAGGTCCACAGCTTTCATAGGGTTCCCCTAAAGAACCTTGAGTCCAAAATGTTAGGAATGATTGTCCTAGAATCAATGCTGTGCTGTTCAACACTGTAGCCACTAGTCACTAGCCACGCATAGCTACTAGACACTTCATACTTGCCTAGTTCAAATGAGATGTGCTGTAAGTGTAAAATACACTCTAGATTATGAAGACTTAGCATGAAAAAGAGAATGCAGAATGTCTCATTAATAATTTTTCTACTGGTTACTTGTTGGAATACTATTTTATATATTGAGTTAGAAAATGTAGTATTAAAATAAATTTCACCTGTTTTTTTTTAAATGTGGTTATTAAAATAAATTTCATGTGTTTTTTTAAAATGTGGTTACTAGGAAATTTAAAATTACATATGTGAGTTAGATTTGTGGCTCACTTTATATATTTAGTGGACAGTACTGGGTTATAGTATAAGGCCAAGAAAAATAAGATAATCTCAGAAGTCCAGTACAAATTAGAATTATGAATATATTTTAAGGCAAATTTATAATGAAAGAAACTAGAGATAAATTTTGAGAAAACATGAACTTTTATAAAACGGATTTGGAGAGAAACAATTATACAGGTATACATTTCACTTTGTCCCCTTTGTCACTTAGCCAGGAAAATAAACCAGTAGTAGAAGCTTAAACTGTTCTATTCTTTCAAATTAAAACTATGGTTTCCAAAGATTCGAATGAAGGTAGAAAACAGTAATGGTTTTAAAGTTCCTGGGAAAAGTAAGTAAATGATTTAAGTATCTTTTTTTTGTTGTTGTTTAATATAATCTATATCCACCAAATAACAAAGAGTTTATTGTATTTGCTTTGGGCCAGGACCACCACCCATCTCTGTTTTATGGCCCCTCACTAGGGTAATTAAAGTGTCTAAGTCTTTTAGAGGAACTCCTGAAACTCCTTTCTTTGCCTGGACGGCAGCTTTCATCTCTGGGTCTGTACATCTTGGGGCATTACGATCTCTCTTCAGCATTTCCTTTCTGAACTGAAAGCTGATTCCTTCAATGTATAGTTGCTCAGGTGCAAAGGAATACTATTGTGAATTGTTTTCTTTTCCATTGTTATTATCAAGGCAATGGCTCATCTAGATCCTTCTACTCAAAGTCATTTCTTATTATAGAAGCTTGTATTTTCTATGGCTGAGCAATATGTGGGAATAGTCTCACAATCACTTTATTGCACAGTCCTGCATCTAATCTTTCACAGAAAACCGCATACGCATCAACTTTTTACCTTCAACTTCTACTCTCTTTGAATTTTAATGGAGAAAACAGCTACTTTTCATTAACAACATATTAAATAAAAACATAAGTCACTTAGTAACGTGGCCGTAATTGTAGTCCGCACATCCAAGATGTAAATGAACCAAGGCCAAGCTTAAATGAGAACACTAAAGGTCCATGTAATCTGCTGGTTGCTAAATGGGATATGCTCAAATCTTTGTTTCTTATTCCTGATTGCCAGAAAATTAAGTAGGTAAATGCTCTTACAATGAGCAGATTCAGTGCTGTATCTTTGCTGAAAAATATGTATTATACTATTTAGGATTAAATGAGAATTGTAAAATATGTATGATAGGATTTGGGATTAAATGGGAACATCAAAATGAAACCAATAAAATAGACAATTTCAGCAGGCTCCTAGGTAGTCAGGGCCTCTCTCTTCAGACTGTGTACTAAATTCCTGCTTCTTGCATTTGGCCCTCTGTCTTTTAGCATTTTACAGACAATAAGCAGCAGCAGCAGCAGAGAAAGAAGTCAAATACATAGTCTATCAGATGAAATTATTATTTGTTAATCACTCTCATGAAAGATTTGCTGGGGGAAAAAGGTTAAGCTTATTACTACATGGTGGTCCCTAGATTAAGTGAGATAGGTAGTTCATCACTGCTGCCTCAGACCCTGTTAACACTGATAACTAATGGCTGGCATGATGCCTGTCATATTAAATGCTTCCTCTCAAAGGAAGAAAAACAGCACTGAAAGAAAGTAATTGGTTCACTCTCTATTAATTGCAAATGGTTTTAAAAGAGCAAGGAGAGGCCGGTTGCAGTGGCTTATGCCTGTAGTCCAGGCACTTTGGGAGGCTGAGGCGGATGGATCACCTAAGGTCAGAAGTTCGAGATCAGCCTGGCCAACAGGGCAAAACCCCATCTCTATAAAAAATACAAAAATTAGCTGGGTGTGGTGGTGCCTGCCTATAATCTCAGCTACTCAGGAGACTGAGGCAGGAGAATCGCTTGAACCCAGGAGGCAGAGATTGCAGTGAATTGAGATGATGCCACTGCACTCCAGCCTGGGTGACAGAGTGAGAGACTCTGTCTAAAAAAAGCAAGGAGAACACTTGCTGTTGTCTTTGATGATCAGGCTAAATATAGCAATCCCTGTCTGTTTTTCCTCATTGATTAACAACAATTTCAAAGGTATGTTAGTGTGCCAAATGTTTGAGGTAGAAATACAAAATTTTCTAACATGTAATAAATCATAATACAGAAACAGTCCAGAAATGATACCACCCATTGCCTTCAATAATGAAAACAATAATATGAGAACAAAACCCGCTAAGTGTTGAAAATGGGTTTCAGGACTGATAGCCTTCCCTCTCTGCCTCTGCCTTTCTCCTCTTTAATGAAAGTCAAATTCCTCTTATTCTTCTAGGTTTCATACAAATTCTAATGCCCTCAGTAAAGGATTCACAGATCACTGCAATCCACCATCATCTTTCCCTCTTCTTAATATCTTCAATCTGTGATATCTGCCCCATTCATTTGCAGTTGCCAAAATACAAATAATAATGAATAACAAGAATGATTGTTCACCTTTTTGTGAATACGTATCCTGATCTCCCCCCACCTCCATCACCACAGTTAGTTACAATTTTCTTTTTATTTTTTGAGATGAAGTCTCACTCTGTGGCCCAGGCTGGAGTGCAATGGCGCTATCTCAGCTCACTGCAACCTCCGCCTCCCAGGTTCAAGTGATTCTCCTGCCTCAGTCTCCCAAGTAGCTGGGATTATAGGTGCCCACCACCAGGCCTGGCTAATTTTCATATTTTTAGTAGAGAAGGGGTTTCACCATGTTGGCCAGGCTGGTCTCAAACTTCTGACCTCAGGTGATACACCTGCCTCAGCCTCCCAAAATGCTGGGATTACAGGTGTGAGTCAACGCTCCTGGCCAGTTACAACTTTCTTAAGGGAATTGGCTGTACTTTTCATACCTCCCACTGGCATAGCATGGTATTTTGCATAGAGAAAAGCTTAGTAAATATTTATTTGACAACGTGTTTTCCCAAAGGGAGCTAGTAAATACTTGTTCCCTCTGTTATTAAGTAAACTCCCAAACCAGAAATTGTTTGGCCTTGGTATGGTTTCTTCACTAGAAGCTGTCCAGTCTTTTTTTTCTTTTTTTTTTTTTTGAGACAGAGTCTCGCTCTGCTGCCCAGGCTGGAGTGCAGTGGCGCAATCTCGGGCCACTTCAACCTCTACCTCCTGGGTTCAAGTGATTCTTCTGCCTCAGCCTCCTGCATAGCTGGGACTACAGATGCATGCCACCACGCCCAGCTAATTTTTTAATTTTTAGTAGAGGCAGGGTTTCACCATATTGGCCAGGCTGGTCTCGAACTCCTGACCTCATGATCTGCCCGCCTCAGCCTCCCAAAGTGATGGGATTACAGGCGTGAGCCACTGCTCCCTGCCAAAGCTATCCATTGTTTAGAGTGGACTTCTCATATGGTTGCCATTGAGAGTGTTCATAAAATAAGTCAACATAACATAGGAATGAACAACTACAAAAACTTGTGTTTAGAATAAGGTAGGTAATTAGATGATTTTGTGAAAGAGACGAACATTTTTTGATGAACTATTTTGTTCACCCAAGTAAATGCTCAGGGACCTCCTGGCCCTGCCACCCCCATTCTCCCACTTCTAATGGATATATTTAGGAATTAAGAAATTTGAATGTTGTTTCTAATTCAATCAAAGAGTTGCTGTAAGAGTATTGGAAAATCCTAATAGTAAGGGTTTAAATCATTCATCAGTAGACAATGGAATAAACCAGACATTTGAATCAGATCCTAAAGGATACATTTACATGGGTTAAAATTTGAAACCCTAGGACAAAAAATGACCACACAAAAGCAATTAATATTCACTTAACTGATAGATACTAAGCACCTACCATGTGCCAGGCACCATTCTAGGTACTTGGGATATAAATGTAAATAAAACAGACAAAGGCTCCTGTGTCCTTATTCTCAAGGAGCTTACATTTTAGTGGATAGAAAGTAACAACAAAATAAATAAACTATATTTTATGTGAAAAGGTGAAAGATGCTATGGGATCAGAACTGTCAAGAGCTGTCCTTGTTGGGGATCTGAAGTGACCGATAGAGTGGACTTCAATGAGAGGATAAAATTCAAATTAAGACTTGCAACAGGTGAGGGAGTGAGCCCAACAGGCATATTGGTGGGACATCTGAGAGTGTTCCAGGCAGAGGGAACAGCTATCTACTGCTAGAGCAAAGATAAATGAGAAATTAGAACAACACATTTACAATGCATGAGATGGACAAAGAGATAATATCCTTAATAAAGAAAAAAAGAGTTCTTAAAAATCATTTTAAAAAATCAATATCCTATAGAAAATGGGTGCATGACATCAACAAATAATCCTTTAATCAAGGACAACAAAAAGTGAAAAATGTCCAGCTTTACAAATAATCAGTAAAGCATACATTAAAGCAACCTCACTATTGGGGTTCCCAGTTTGTGAAGATTAAATAATGTTGGTGAGGCTGTAGGAAGGCAGACATTCTTCTGCAATGCTAATGGAAGCATAAAATGACACAACGTCTTATAACATAATTTTACTATGTTTATCAATCGCCTTTATTTTAGAAACACTTCTTATGGAAATAATCAGAAGTTAAGACAAAATGTATATATAAGTATATTTACTGCAGCAATATGTATACTAATATTTAAAGACAAGTGATTAATACCTAGATATCATCCAAACTGAAGTCTGCAGCCCAGGAAATATCCGTGAACATCTAATGCCTCCACATGAATATTCCACAAATACCTCAAACTCCAAATGTCCAAACCCAAACTCACCTTCTCCAGTCCCTATTCCAGCCCTTAGATCTCTTTCTCTTGTCTTCCTAGTTCAGTGAATGTCACCTACTTACACTCACTGCTTAAGACACAAACTCAGGACTCGTCCTTGATAGCTTCTCTCTTGCTTCCCACATTCTGTCAATCCCCATTCTTTGTCAATTCTACTTCTGTAATATTTCTTGACTACATCCATGTTCTCCATTCACACTGGAACTGCCCTGGTGCAGCCCTCACCATTTTAAACTTAGGCTAATGAATAGCTGCTTACCTGGTCTGGTCCACTGTGGCCAATCTCACCTCCAACCTGACTGTCTTCCTTGCCCTATAGGACTCTTTCTTTTTTTTTTTTTTTTTTTCAATTAATTACTTAAGTTAATTTTTATACTTTAAGTTCTAGGGCACATGTGCACAACGTGCAGGTTTGTTACATATGTATACATGTGCCATGTTGGTGTGCTGCACCCATTAACTCATCATTTACATCAGGTATATCTCCTAATGCAATCCCTCCCCTAGCCCCCCACCCCACGACAGGCCCTGGTGTGTGATGTGACTCTTTCTAAAATATAAAACTGGATCAAACCATTACTTTGTTTAAAATTTTAAAATGGTTCCCTACTGCTATCAGATTAATATCCAAACACCTTAGACTTTCATGATCTGACTCCTGATGGTCAACTCTCTTGTCCTGCCAGCATGAATCTTTCTTCTTTTTTTTTTCTTTTTGAGACAGGGTCTCCCTCTGTCACCCAGGCTGGAGTGCAGTGGCAGGATCATGGCTCACTGCAGCCTACAACTCCTGGGCTCAATGTATCCTTCCACCTCAGCCTCCCATGTAGCTGGGACTACAGGCATGCACCACCATGCCCCCCTAATTTTTTGATTTTGTAGAGATGGGGTCTTGCTATGTTGCCTAGGGTGGTCTCAAACTCCTGGCCTCAAGAGAGCCTCCCACCTTGGCCTCCCAAAGTTATGAGATTACAAGCATAAGCCATTGCACCTGGTCCAGTCTGAGATCTTAAACTCCATCTACTACCATCTTTTTACAAATTACATTTCATGTCTTTGCATATTCTACTTCCCCTGCCTGTCCTCCTATATCTTTACTGTTGGCCAGATAACTTCTCTTCACCTGTGTAGACTCAACTGAGGTATCCTATCTTCCAGGAAGCCTTGCCTGACTCCATGCCCCCAATTCATTTTTGGGTTTCACTGTTCTATTGATCTCTCAAAGAACATCACGCATATTTATATCATAGCATGTATTATACTGTTGTGCACACGTTGCTTTGTTTCTTTGGTAATTCTTTTGACTGCCACATCTAGCTAAGCTGTAGTACTCCAGTAGGCACAATTTACACAGTGTCCAACCTGCACAACCGTATTGAACAATCATGTATCCTTTCCACCATAGACAGATCATCTTTATACATCCATGCACAATAAGTGGCCCAGTTCAAGTGCTAGAATAGAGACGTTTATATAACAGACATTTGTTTAATGAAGGAAAAAGTGAGCAATCAACAAAACTCTAGTTGTCTTGATGAAAAATTCTTTCAGACCAGTGATTCTCAAAGTGTAGTCTCTGGATAAGCAACATGCATCACTGGGGAACTTGTTAAAATGCAGATTCTCAGGCCCCACTACAGACCTACTGAATCCGAGACTCTGGCAATGGAACCCAAGACACTGTTTCAACAAACCCTCTAGATGATTCTAACACATGCTTTACTTTGAGAAACACTATCTTAGACTGCACAAAACTGAAAGTAAAGATTTCTTTCAAGGGCTCAAATCACTTTGCCTATAAGAAGGTCACTTACTTAATTTTTTAAAAAGTTTAAAGGATAAGGCATTTCACACATTCAAGGTATATAAAACAATATTACAGACACCCATGTACCCACCATTCAGATCTGTGGGTATTTGATCCATCACCCTAAAAGAAATAAAACAGCAAAACACTACCAACCCATCTCTCTTTCTCCCCTCTCTCTCATCTCTCACCAAGCTAACTACTCTTTTACAGTTGGTGTGTGTTTTTCCCATGCATGCTTTTATACTTTTACTACGTAAGTGTGTAGGCATCTACTTATTAATGAGAGACTTTGTCCAGGATGTCAGAGCAGAAATCACAACACTTGCCCCAGCAAGCTGCATGGGAAGACACCTGGAGTAGCCAGCAGGCAGTGCCAACCAAACCTGCCCCTCTCCAGCATTTGGTGGGAAAAAACAGGGCTCACATGAGCTTTACAAAATGCAATCAGAGGGGGTTAAAATAAGAAAACCAACTTATACTTATTTAACTGTTGCTGGCTGTAAAAGCTAAAATAAAAAGTAGGTTTTGCCTTGAAGCTAAGGGTGTCAAACACACAGTACCAAGAAAGTTGTACTGAAAAACTTGGTCATTTTTGTGTGAATTACACACACAAGGGATGTGTGTGCCTGCCAGTGTATCATGCACCATGGATATAAAGAGTTCCAAAAGAGCTATGCTCTTTCTTTGGATATAAGGAGTTCTGAAAGAGCTGGCTTCAACTGTCAACACCATAGATGAGTCTTGATTTTGTCATCTGTAAAATGGCATTACCTGCTGTCTTATGGCTTAACAAAAGGGAGTGATGATGACTTGAGTGTTAATTTCTTTCTTATTTGGGAGCCTATAAGTTTATGAAAATATGATTACCAAACTCATAAGTCTACTCCTCCTAAAATTAAAAAATTAAAGTCAAAAAGAAAGAAGAAAAGAAGGGGAGAGAGCAGGGAAGGAGGGAATAAGAGAGAGAAAAGGGAGAACAAAACTTAATTACTATTTCCTCCCCATCCTGACTTTCCTACTTTATCCATCTTGGCTTCTTATGATGACTTCCTACTCATCTTTACAACCGGCTTCTTACGATGACTTCCTAGTCATCTTTACAATTTGTCTTTCTCACATTCTCTTTCAAAATCTGTAATTTAGCCTCTTTATCCAGGTGATTCTAAGGGATACTAAAGTTTGAAATCATTGCTATTGGTGTTATGGAGCCCTAAAAAAGGTTTTACACTGTTGTTTTTGTTTTATGTATGCGTGTGTGTATGAATATATATACAAATATAAAGTGTGTTTATATACATACACACACCTTCGTGTGGTGTGTGTGTGTGTTTAAACACAGTTCACAGTTTTGGATGGCAGCTAACGAATACACACATTCTCCTTGGTCAATTTACTCTACAAATTTGATCATATGCATCTATTTTCTACAAATTTGATCATATGCATCTATTTTCTCCTATCCCTGATACCATCTCACTAGTATCGAGCTTATCACCACAAACCACAGTACTCAAAACCACCTTTCATCATTCCCCTTTTAATCCGTCATACACTTGGCTACAAGATCAGTCCCTTGAAGCCCCACCTTGACCATTCCTCTCCGTACTTCTTCCAGTAGTTGACTAATTGTGACCAAGTCTGCCAGGTGTTTCTGCAATGTTCCCTCACAACCAAATCCCACTTTCATTCTGGGTGCAAGGTACCAAGCCACATTTTCCCACTTCTTTTGCAACTACGAGTGGGTAGATGAGATTGTAGATAGAAGTTGTTTGATGGGCATTCTGGTAAGACCTTCTAAAGAAGAAAAACACAGCTAGTAATGGGTGCCTTTTTCTACCCCTCCCCCATGTTGCTGTTGTCTAGAATTTATAGGTGAAGGCTAGCACCCCAGCAGTTATCTTGAATCAAGAGGAAATCTTGAGGATAAAGCCATATGCTAAGAACAGCAATGCAGAATGATAGAAGGTACCTGAGTCCCTACTGACCATAGAACCAAGCCCCCTACTTTAGAGAAAAAAACCTTTTTCTGTTTAAGTCACTGCTTTTTATGGTTTTCACTATGGGCAGGCCCCAAATAATACTTTGATCTCTTCACAAATTTAGCTATTTCTCCAATTTAGCCAATGTATTATGTTGGTATACTTTGCTCTATTGCTTCTCTTCCAAAGAACAGGGGCTTGTGGATAGAACCATCTGAGTTAAAGCCCAGCCTGGCCACTGTGACAGTGAAGTCTTTAGGCATTGCTCCTAACCATTTTAACCCAAGCTTCTTTGTCTACAAACAGGGAATAAAAATAATATACACATTGGGGTGTTTGTTATTTTTCTTTCAACCTGCTTTTAAATTGTTAATAGCTCAATAGCACCACGAGGGAAAACATTTGGGGAAAGGAAAAGGAGATAAAACTCAAACCCGGGCCAGGCGCGGTGGCTTACACCTGTAATCCCAGCACTTTGGGAGGCCGAGGCAAGCGGATCACGAGGTCAGGAGATTGAGACCATCCTGGCTAACACGGTGAAACCCCATCTCTACTAAAAATACAAAAAATTAGCTGGCCTTGGTGGCCGGTACCTGTAGTCCCAGCCACTCAGGAGGCTGAGGCAGGAGAATGGTGTGAACCCGGGAGTCAGAGCTTGCAGTGAGCGGAGATCATGCCACTACACTCCAGCCTGGGGGACGGAGCGGGACTCCATCTCAAAACAAAAACAAAAACAAACAAACAAAAAAACCCTCAAACCTGGATATAGTTTCTAACTTGTGAACAGCTCTTACAAGCAGTTTGGTGGATGAAAATGCATATTGTTTAAAACAAAGTGGAAAAATGTCAATAAATTGGGCTTTAACGATCGACATGTTACCCTCCCATTCTCATGAATAACTGGTGTCTGACTACACACATGTTACATTAGCCACTTGACCAAGGAAGGAAACAAGAGATAGAAAATAAATAAATAAATTTCAAGAACTTTGGCTCTAGGAGGATCAGTTGCCCAAAGTCCCTGGAATGGAGAAGACATATGATTTATATCTTGATATTTTCCATTTGGTTAAATTGGCTCTTAATGACTTGAAATAGGTCCTTTCAAATGGAATTGCAAAAAAGGAAATTCTGCTCAAACTCTTATATTGTGTAATTTCATTTCTGCTCTCATGCACATTAAACTAAACTGGTTGGAGAAAAATCTCTTGCTAAATTAAATTTGGTTTGATCAGGAAATTTGTGTGCATGTGCAGGCAAAGCACAGTGTGTGTGGGTTACAAAAATGTCCTGGTTATTTAAAGTGTTCTTTTTCATGGATGATTCAGTTTTACCATAGCTTCATTAGTGAACTAAATTTGTGTTAATGTGGATTTGTGTTGTGAGTGAAATAGGCTTTGGCCCTTTGTTGGGAAATCACTCAAGTAGTAGACATTTTGTCCTTTCTGAACAAAAATAATACAGCCTCAAAGGCTGGAACATTTGAGCATCTTCAAATCATTCCTTCTCCAGCTCCACATGACTCTTTCTTGCCATTTCCTAACGCCATCATCATTTCCTTTTCAAAAACCTTTTCCTTGCTCATCCCAGTCCCATTTCACTCGTCAGGCTCTAAAATGCAGAATTGGCCCCTCGGTCCCATCTGCCCTGGCCTATTTCCTTAGCTGTATTTCTGCCACAATAATTACCTTCCACTTTACTACCTGACTTCTTCTTCTTCTTCTTTTTTTTTAGATGGAGTCTTGCTCTGTCACCCAGGCTGGAGTGCAAGGGCACCATCTTGGCTCACTGCAAGCTCCGCCTCCCAGGTTCATGCCATTCTCCTGCCTCAGTCTCCCGAGTAGCTGGGACTACAGGTGCCCGCCACCACGCCTGGCTAATTTTTTGCATTTTTAGTATAGATGGGGTTTCACCGTGTTAGCCAGGATGGTCTTGATCTCCTGACCTTGTGATCTGCCTGCCTCGGCCTCCCAAAGTGCTGGGATTGCAGGCGTGAGCCACCACACCCAGCCCCTACCTGACTTCTAAAACTCACAATAGCAAAATTTAAATGAAGTTTTTCAAAGTATTTCAGGGCAAGGAAAGTGCTTTTTAGAGGGTCAAAATGCCCTACTGCAATAACACAGGTACAGAGCCCATTATTTGATAGTTCTTGATGCCTGCTGAAAGCTAAAAGCCTGAATTTGCAAGTAGCCTGTTTGACAGGTACCACTGAAGGCCTGTCTTTCAACCTCAATCACCAGAAGTTCCACTCTGCTAAGATATATGAGAAGCCTGCATTTTATAGGGCATTTAAAAAGCAGTCAGACGAGTCAGAGCAGAGGATTAAAAAATTATGAAGAATTTGTATTTGATGAATACTGTTAATAGCGCATGTTAAAGTAATGCATGACAAAAATGAGGTTTATATCAGTGAAGTACAGATTACTGAACAACATACAATCCCAAATTAAAGAAAGGCATCTTTGGGACCCCCACAGGATGGGGCCTCACTATGGCATCTCATTTCCCTAGGCAATGAGCAATAAGGTCTTGGATGGAGAGTCAACGACAACCACTTACATGCTCAGCGCCTCCAGAGGGCCCCAAGCTTACTTTCATCTTTCCTCTCTTCCACAGTCTTCCTAATTGCATTGAAATTCTGGAAAGGGACTCAGGAGGGACATTTCTTTTGGGGCAGTGGCTGAAGCTAAGACTATCCAAAACTCTTAGCCTAAGTTCAGATCAATGTGACCCTGCAGAACCATCCTGAATGTGCCAGACCTGGACCATGTCTTTCTATACAATCTTAGAAGGCAAAATCCAGCATAGTTAAAAGGGTAGAATTCCATGTCATCTGGCTCATTAAGGAAATAACATACACCAGAATGGGTATACAACATGTGTAACATTTGTCACATGTTTCTCACTTACGGAATTCTTTATATACATGGAAACGGATAGAGAAGCCCAATACCTAAACAGATAAAATCCAGCTGCATGTAGAAACCCAGATGGTTTCTACCCACCAGCACTCCTCCCAGCAGAGACTTTTAAGGGGCTTCTCAGAGCCTTAGAAGCTCAGAGGACCCCCATTTGGAATATGGTGCCACTCTACACCTCCTGGGAGCTACACACTGGGAGGGCAATGATTCTTGGCCTCTGTGGTCAGTGGAATCAAATATTGTCCTCTGAATCTCTAGTCCCAGAACTCCCAGGTCTCACATCTCAGCCACATTACAGGTTTCATTGTTAGGAAATCCTTGAGTTTTTTTTTTTTTTTTTTTTTTTTTTGCTGGATTTGGTGATTATTGAACAAAAAATATTAGAACAGCATGATTTTCAATCTTCAGAAACTCTGTGTAATGACATTAGACCGGATCCAATAAACAGCCCACATAGTTTTAAGGAAATTGATCAAACTCAAATATTTGGCTACAGTATTTTCATTCACTAAATGCCTAATTTATTTTTTCTTTATTTTCCTTTTTGTTTCTATTTTTAATGGAAGTACAACTTATATAAAGTAAAATGCACAGGTGAGTTTTAACAGATGCCAGGTAGCCCATGGTTCTATAAACATTTCCGTCACTCCAGAAAATTCCCTCAGGCCCCTTGCCAGCCAATCCTCTCTTCTCCCCAAGGTAATCACTATTTTGATTCTTATCACCACAGATTAGTTATTCCTTTTCTAGAACTACATAAAATGAATTAATACAGTGTTCATTCTTTTGTGTCTAGTGCCTCAGGTTTTCAGTATTTATAGAAATCTCTTCTTAGTTTCCTTATCTGTAAATCTGTAAATCTGAGGAGAATGCCTTGTAAAAAGAATGTGCAAGTATTGGGAGGTGCCTCCGGTTTCCTGGTGGGAATGGAAGACCTTTGAGGTCACCTTGATTGAGGTGGGATGAAGAAGAGGCTGAGGACTGAGGTTGCAGGAGCTTTCTCATCTTTAAACAGAACAGCTGTCCTTTTCCATGCTTTACAAATTGAGGTCCACTGAAAGATTTCAACTGGGAAAAGGAGAAGGCTATTTGTAAAGATGAAAAAATACTTAGAGAACCATAGGTCTTGAAGATTTTTAGTGATCTCTTTTTCTTGAACATTCTATAAATTACAAATAGTGTTTTCTGATATGAGAACTATGGCTGGTCCTCTCTAGGGAGGGCTGGGAGACAGAGGCAGCCAGACAGGGGGCCCAAGGGAGGGCCTGGGCACTGAGCGCTGTAATACTAGTACTGGTTACAATCAGATAGCACCACCCCAACCCAGGCGCCTAGACAATAGGCCAGAGGCCATGGGCAAGAGGAGGCACAAAGACAGCATTCAAAAGGCCGGGCTCCCGCAGCCAGTGAGCATTTCTATAGACTCTGCCAGACCCTGGCCAAGCCTGAATGTCTCCTTATCACCAGAAAGCCATTTTTCCATGGTTAGTTTTTAAACTGCTAAAAATAATAAACACAGAAAGGAAAGTTCCGACACAACCTTATATGCAGAGATAAACTGAAACTGTGTTGTTATAATAATGTAAACAAACTGGATCCTAAATTATAACCCAGTGATCTGAATGGTTGCTTGATATGACCACATAACTCAGGACTGAAAGGCGAATTCAGAAGACTTGCTAGTCAAGTGGATCTTTACTGCACAGGTGATTGTACCTTATCTGACTTGCTGGAACCAATGGGTTATGTAATTCTCATGCTTTTTTTTTTTTTTTTTTTTTGCACTCAAGGAAAAGACACATGGGAAAGGATTGTTAGATCTTCACTGAGCACAATAATTTTCTGGCATAACAAGTGAAAATGGGCTCTTTTCTCTCACTGCCCTATTACTCTTCTTGAGTGAATTAGTAGCATTGCTTTTCTGTTATGTTTTTAGTTCATTTAATGCTTTATATTTCTTCTGAATACCTATATAGTTCAAAACTACATTAAATAACAACAGCAGCAACACTACACATTAGGAGATAATTCCAATAATGCTAAAAAGGGACAATTAATAGCAAAGATCGCAAGTTTGCAAATAGTCAAGCTGACATCTGACCTTCTTATTCATTAAATCATGTGTGGAACTTGGCACCCACGCAGGACAGCCAACCAGAAGGAAATCGCAGATCTGGAAAAAAGGAAACACAGAAGATAAATATAATTTGTTGTTTTAAAGTTTCCCAACATTTGATTAATCTACAACTGTTCTTATTTCTATATTTAAACAGGGTCTGGTTTCAGAGCTGTCTCTGATTTTGAATAAATGCAAATAGATTTAGATAAAATCTTATTCTAAAGGGGAGATGGTTTCAGGGAAAGGGACTGTAAGAACACATTACAGGCATGGGACAACTTTTGTCAATCTCACAGATCTACATTTCTGTGGAGTTTTAGGGACAAGACTCAAGAGCTTTGGACTGGCAGTCTGGGAAGATGAATAAAAGGCAAATGTGAACCTCAAACTGTTTAGTCACTCTGTGTTAAAGAGAATCCTGCTTTATCTCAGTGGATAGTTCCTGGAATAGGTCTCAACATATAAAAGCTGCAACTGAGCCGCTGAGGTGGGACACTGCCATATGAAACCTGTGGGGAAGCGACGGGTTCTCCATCAGGGTATGCATCTGAGCATGAAGCCATGGAGCTGTCTAGATTGTGCTAAATGCAATCATATGGTGAACAGTTCTCCCAGGTACAAACAAGATGAGAAAGGCAGCCAAACAGACCACGACACCTGCTATGCCACAGAGGATGTCGCTGAGTGGCTATCTGCGTGGCAAGCGAGAAGCCGCTTTCTAACTAACTGCAGTCCTACAATTTTTGTTGTTGCTGTGGTGAATAACACAGAAATTTTAGAAAAACAGAAGTTAGCAGGGAAAATATGTCTGGGTTCCCACTACCCAAAATATAAACCATTGCTAACATTTTGTCATGTATGCAGTATTTTTTTTAATTTAAAAAAGGGTATATTTTAAAATAACATGAAGAATGCCTTTTTGTAAATTAGAAAAATGAGAGCATAGGTATAATCTCCTTCATAACCCCACACCAAGCCTAGATTGTGAGTTGGTTTGTATCTTTCAAGACCACTATTTTTCTTTTTTAACATTCACATACATAAACCCATATCCACGGCAATGAACAATGCTTGTGTATTTTTAATTTACCTATATGATATGAATCCCTGTTTGTGTATCTTTTGTTCTACATTTTTGACTCAATATGATGGATGTGGTCTTGAAACATGCTAATCTATACCAGCTCATTTCCTTTAACTGCCACACAACTGAGTAAATATATATTCAGTTGTTGGCTTTTCACCCAATATCCAACGTTTATGGCTACATAAAAGCCCTTGTTATATCATTAAAGCGATTGTTGGTTATGTGTGGGTGTGCATACGTATGTGAGCATAAGCAAATTTCCTCTGCTCTTGACTCTGGGTTTCTGAAGAAGCTGCCGGGTCTTGTCTCTGCAGTGGTTCTTCCACCCTACGACTCCATGCGGTGGACACTCAGTATGTTAAAAGGAAAAATATATTTATTAAAATGGACTTGCTTATTACTAATTTTCTTCCCTTTTAAAACAACGTTAGGGAAGACTTTGGAGTTACATGTATTTATTTTCTTCAAAATTTCTCTGCACTGCCCGTTTCATAAACCTTCAAGTCCAAAACCTTTAACTTCACCTGACCGTTTGGCTGACAGTCAGGAACTCTGATAGTGCACGGCTGAAGACCAAGGCAATTAAGAAGCTTATTCAAAAAGGATTCTCAAAGACCACATTCACAAAGCCAGGAAGGCTTGTGTTTGTAGCAGTTGTTACGACTTTATGGCAATTATGTGTACATATACACCATTGCCCCGACATTAATATATAAATGCAAAACTGTATTTATATATGTATTTTGGATGCAAAAATTGGACTTCAATATTTTTTTTTGAGAGTGTAATTTTGATTTAGGCTTTGAACAATATATCTGAACTTGACTCTGTGAAAACCCCAAAAATTCTCATATAATTAATAAGCATTTGTATACACAACATTTATTCATCACACAATATGAACTGGGTTGTTCTAATTATTTTGTCTAATTTCACATAAGGTAATCCTCACAATGACCGTATGAGGAAAGTATTATAAAGAGCCCCGTTTTCCAGATGAAGAAAGGAGAGGAGAACAGTTAAGCATTTTGCCCAAAGTCAAACAGTGCAGAAAAGGCCAGCCAAGAATCGCACCCAGGCAGTCTGATGTCATGGACCTTGTTCTAAATGATTGAGAACAGATTCAGGTTTTAAAGATAAAACTGCGAAGAGGAAAATGAAACACTGTCACTGAGGTGGCTTCCAAATTTTGCTATAATACAAACATGCGGCGTCTTTTTCATGGTATGCCTCAAACTGAGAACAAACCAAATTAGAGTTCTGCAAGTAGACAAATTGAAAGTGATTTCCCTGTGATGAAGGAAATTTAAAGCAGCAAGTTCAAGCCCCAAACCCTTCCAACGTAAACATACCCATTCTCAGTTCTTCTCTTTAGAAAACTCAGGGGCTGTGAATTTGTTCGTGGCTCAAAGGAGACTGCCCAGTTTTGTTTACACAAGATTCAAAGCAAAAATGAGAATCACTCCCTGGGACAGCTTTAGCTCAGAATGTGTGTTCATTGCACATTTTTAATAGGGGCACAAATATATTAACAGTGTGGTCATTTTGTAGTTTCAAAGGAATCTGTTTTGTAACTGATTCATATTTATATTTGGAATATAGTTATTTCTGGGTATGAAACAGTTCATTTTGTTAAGCCATCTGACCTGAGGTGAGGTTGGCACTATTTCCCATGACTGCTCCCAATTAGTGCAAATTGAAGGTTAAAGGATAAATAAAGTCCCTTTAACTTGGTTTACTAATACGTTATTTATAAATGGCTCTTGACCTATTTTTTGACAGTAACTTTGTATGAATGAAATTGCACAGAACAAACTAGCAAATACATAATGCATATTTTATTGCAAAGCATTTAAAGGGTTAAATTTAAATGAATTCAATTTTAAAGGGGTTAATATTAGAGCAAAATTAATGCCTTCTCCTCCTCCTCCTCCTCCTTCTTCCTCTCTCTCTCTCTCTCTCATCTCTGGTTTCTCACTAAATCATATGAGGCCTGAGGGCTAGACTGATTGCATTGTATTAGTGGCCTTTTAATTTTTTTGTAAAGTGCTTATTCATTCTTTTAAAGTTTTATTTTGACAGTTAAATAGTATCCCATAATATCACACTTATTGAAGGCCAGTGAAATCTTTTCTTTTGCTATTCCAAATAGGACTACAAAGCATAGCATCGTACAAGTGCCAGTTCTCACACATACAAGTTAAAATATAGAGCAGATCTTAATAGAATTGGCCATTCAAAATGCACATTTTACATTGTGATTGTATTTCCAAATTAGATTCTATAGAGGTCGTGTCAATTTATGTCTATGTCTGAAAGTCCTGTTTCTCCATGTCTTTGCTAATATGTTATTAAACATTATATTTATCTGCTTGATAGCAGATAAATGGAATCCTAGTTAGAGTTCACATATATCTTGGGTAAGTAAAGTTGTGAATCTTCTGATATCTTTAAACATTACTTGTATTTCTTATTGTGTGAATTTTCCTCCCTCTGTTTCCTTTCTTCTTTTTATCCCTCCTTCCTTCCTGTCTTCCTTTCAATGCCCAAGGTTTTCTGCTACGTTGGTGGACATTTTCTTATTGATAAGCCATTACATGATATCTTCTAGAGAAACAAATTCTTGTTCTTTTGGCTTTGCTTTTGGGAGTTTTGTCAATATCCTTTTTTTCCCTATTTTTTTCCCTCCTTTCCTCCCTCCCTTCCTTATTTCCTTTCCTCCCCTCTCCTCTCCCCTCCTCTCCTTCTTTTCCTTTCCTCTCTTTCTGTGGTACAATTAACATGAAATCTACCCTGTTAACAATTTTTTTTTTTGAGACAGGGTCTCACTTTGTCACCCAGGCTGGAGTGCAGTGGTACAATCTTGGCTCACTGACACTTCCATCTCCTGGGCTCAAGCGATCCTCTTGCTTCAGCATCCTGAGTAGGTGGGATGACAGGCGTGTACCACCACACTCAGCTAATTTTTATATTTTTGTAGAGGTGGGGTTTTGACATACATGTTGCCGAGGCTGGTCTCAAACTCCTGAGCTCAAGCGATCTGCCTGCCTCAGCCTCCCAAAGTGCTGGGATTATAGGCATGCGCCACCATGCCCAGCTCATAACAAATCTGCTCTCCTGTGATTGCCATGAGAATATGCCTTAGAAAGTTTGTTATGGATGAGAAACACATAGAGGAGTTGACTCACATCAGTTGTCTCCACCAAGGCCACCCCAGGTCAGCCTAGACCAGCCAAGTCCCATCCATATAAGACAGCCCAGCAAAGATGAGCAGAGTCACCTAGCTGACATACAGCTGACCACAAATGCATGAGTGAGCTCACCCAAGACGGGCAGAATCAGCCAGCCACCTCTCAGACTCATGAGCTACTGAATGTTAATCATTTCAAACTATGTTTTGTGGTATTTTGTTACTATCCCTGGTAATTCCAAATAATGTCATTATGCACTACATAACTGATAGAGAGCTTATCCTTGTTGCGCTCAAAAAAAAAAAAAAAAAAAAAAAAGAGAGAGAGAGAGAGAGATAACCACATAAAAAATGATTTAAAATTAGGTAATAAAATTCAGCAAATATCCATCAAATGCCAGCTGTATGAATCAGGGTTATCCAGGAAAACATAAACCGGCTGAAGTATTTAAACAGAAAGATTATAATGCAGGGGATTGATTACGTAAGTGAAGGAAAGGAAGTGAAGTCGAACAGGGGAGAAGGAGGCATCCAGCAGGAAACCCCTAAGCTATCGAGACAAGAATGGAGGTGTTGATTTTGGAGGCCTGGGTTGGGGTCATTCAACAGAAACTGAAAGCTTTAATTGGCGATTCCAGTAGGAACTGAAGCCACAGAGAAGACACAACTGTTGTCAGAGATGTTGTCTGAGGCAGAGAGAGTGGAGAAGAAATACCCTGACTTCTCCCTTCCTTCAGTCCTCCGATCTTCCTCCAAGGCCTTCCAATGGCTGAACCCAGAGGAGGCACATACCTCAGGAGGCAGCCCCTCAGTGATACAGAGGCAGGGCATGGAGAGGACCTGTGGGCAAGCAGGTGAATACACAGTCATGCTGTGCAAGGTACTCTACAAGGTGTTGCTCAGTGCTTTGTGTGACATCCTTAAAAATAACAGAATCAGAAAAGACACTGGGCTTGACGGTTAGAAAGGGCCCAACTGGGTGGAAGTGAGGGAAAGGATGCTCAGGCTGCAGCAACCGTAGGAGCGAAATGCAGGAAATACCGAGGGAATAGCAAGTATTCTGGTTTGGCTAAGAAGGTTGTGTGGCTGGGAGAGGGAAACAGAGGTAGAGAATGGGTGATGAGGCTGCAAAGGCAGAAAGAGTGCTAGAGCTTGAAAGATTCGGTTCTAATCCAAGTAGATTGGACTTTCGTTCTAAAGGCAATGGGAAATTTAATGGTTCTGAGCAAAGGATAATATAATACCAGTTGTGCATTAGGAATATTAGCCTGATAGAAATTTGAAGGATCAATTAGAGAACGACAAACTAGACTAGGGGTTATTAATTTAAGTGTAGACCTCAGGGAATTTACAACCCTCCTTAAGTAATTTGTAGAAGTTTGTTCGAGCATTCAATTTCCTGAGAGATGGTGCATAGCTGTTGCATGGTTTTCAGTGGAGTCTATGACTCCTGACCCCATAAAAACTGTTAAAGCACCAGAAAGCAAGGAAATCATCTAGAAAGCTTCTATCATAATTTCTTTAATGAGAATCAAAAACATAACAGTGGTAATGGAAATAAAAAGGAGGAAATGGAAACATTTATGAGGCATGGACTAAACACATAATCTAGCTGAACCTGAACAGAAACGAAACAAGCCCAAGAGTACTGAGAGGCTTAACTATGGGTAACATCCATCTGTTATTCTTTTTCTTCCTTCTATAAAATGGAGAAATCAACTCCTGTTTCCAAGATACCATAATGATTTACTAAATTAGAAAGTTCTAAGATAAACATAAAGCATATATATATATCATCACTGCCCTTCTCCCATGTTCACCACACAACTAATCAATTGCAGTCTTTCTTTACTGCTGACTCCAACAACAATCTCTAAATCCTTCTCAAATAGCACCCAGACAGGCATTGCCAACCAGTTTAAGAAGAAACTTAAATGTCATCGCTGCTGTAAGACATTTTCTAGCGCTAGCATTTTTATTAATATTTATTGTATCGCCTGTTCTTTCGTTTCATAAAGATCTAGTACCAGTGAATGGGTATATTTGGCAGAATGTATTACATACTGATATATATATTTCCCACATGTGGGAAATTTAATCACATACAGTTGGATTACTAACTAAGTCTTATGCAAGTTCATGAATCTATTTAATGTTAATTCAAAGCAATTGACACAGATTTTAACTAAGCTGAATTAGGAGGGAAAACTGTGTTTACGTGAAAAATTACTCTATTATCCAATTATCATAGTAAGGTTTTAAAACCAGCACATGTCATCACAATCAACTATGAGTGACTTCATTGTTTGGTAAATTCTGAACTCCAATCATTGGCAAGTAGGTATACAGTATTGCCAAAAGCCACCTGTGTTTTAAAAGATGGTGACTTTTGGGTTGGCATTCGAATGTCACGAGGGTGATTTTATTTCCTTGGGATGTTTTCTATCTGACATTTGAAAAGACATGTAATTTCAACACAGAACCACAATATAGACAGATTCAGATACGTCAAGTTTGTTTTCTGCTTGTAGTTGATCAACAAGAAAATTATTACTCTCTACTTCAGCATGAAGACTTCGCCTGCTCCCCTCTACATCAAATTCTGAAGTATGACCCGTTCAAACAGAAACAAACAACATTTGGAAAAAATATACTCACAAAATTGGAAAAAAATCCTCTAATGTACTAAATTCCCAGCAGTAATTATTTGACCATGATCCACAATAAAAAATAATGTTTTAATCTGTAACACATACATACACACATATGTATATATATATATATATATATATATATATGTCTGAAACAAAAGTTCCACAAAATAATATTCTTACTCCTGTGATACACTTGGATACCTTCTATTCCATTGAACTCTACCCTATTTTGTCCTATTTTATGTACTATTTCATTTTTTTAAAAGTAATAACGTGCTAAATTGATTTCATTACTCACTAATATAGCCCAACCACAGTTTGAAAAACACTACTGAAGCAAAATGACTAAAGTACTCTGACTTTATTCACCAATGTAAACATATCCACAAAAGACCAATCCTGAGCAACTTAGCAGGGGAAAAAAAAATCTCTTGGCTTGCTCCCTAGTGTCCTGGATGAAGCCAAGGTTTGCTGAGCCAATTTTTGTAGTTTGTGGTTGACAATGACTGAAAACTGAAAGGCAGAGATCAAATCCTCACTTTCCCTCTCAACACATCTCTTCCGCTGGGTAATTTATACAGTGCAAGTATCAAGCTATTCAATTTTGCTGTCATTTACTGTTCTTTTTCCAACCGCAATGGAAACACAGCATCAGTTTACTGTCTTCTCTCTTAGGTAGAATTAGATTATTGTCCCTCCTACCCCTTTAAACAAGGATGGCATTCACCACTTCAGAGTCACTCTTAGAGGATCGCCAAACAAAGCATGGCAGGGAAACTACTATCCATGAAGGAGCAATAGCAAAATCTGGGAATTGAGGTTGTCAGTTCAGGTTATATACAAGAACACGCTTTATAATGGTTCTTTTGATTGAGTGGACACAATTAGAACTGAATCAACATAATTAATAGTAAAAACAAATGGACACTTTAGGCACGCAGAGCGCAGCGAACTACTCTGTGCCTCAAGTTCTGTAATAGGACAATAACAATGCTTAATTTATAGAGACCAGGGTTAAATTAGTAAGTTCAATATTAAAAATGTATAAAGTGCTTGGAAGAGTGCCCGGCCCAAGAAAGCATGCTATAAGTGTTGTTTTTATTATTATGCTGGCCCTGGGAATTGGCAGATATTGCTCTAGTTCTATGCTGAATCCAGTGCAAAAATCCAGGAAAAGAAGGGATGGTTCTAAGTGCCTCTAGAGTTATGCTCCTCATTTAAAGTGTCAAACTGGGACACTTTTGAGGGCTGTTGGATTGGTTCACTGTATTGATCGTGGGGATGCTTTAACAGCATATACATATGTCATAATTTATCAAATTGTATATTTTAAATACAATTTATTTTATGTCAATGAGACTTTAATAAAGCTAATAAAGTTAGCTTTATTTAATTAAAATTAAATAAAGTTAATAAAGCAGACCAAAACTGAAAGAATATTGAAAGGAGTATACTTCCAGTAGAAGGAGAAAGATCCCAGATGGGAGCTTGGACACACAGGAAGGAAGGATGAACACCAGAAATGGTAAATATGCGGTAAGTATAAATGCGGTAAATATAAATGAATATATAAATGAATATTAACTATTTAAAACAATATAAAAATTGTTATATCTTGTGGAATTTAAAACATGTAGAATCGAAATGTGAGACAATAATACAAAAGGGAGGAGTGGTAAATAAAATTAAGTCCCTTGCATTTTCTGGAAAGTAATCAAAGTCACAATTTATATTATACATTAATAAATTAATGATTCACTTTGTAATTCCTAGAGTAACCACTAAAAGAAGAGTGAAAGAATAAATCACTAACAAGCCAGTAGAGGTGAAATAGTTCATTAATTCAAAATATGGTAACAAAGGAGAGGAAAAGAAACACTAAATAGCTGGGGCAAATAAAATGTCAAAGAGTAATATGATGGATTATAACCTGAATATATCAGTAATTGCATAAAATGCAGATAAACAGTTCACATAATATACATATACTAAATTATTTTTTAAATCCCAGTTAAACGCTGCTTAACTGAGACACACTTTTTATATTAGGATACACAATTTGAAAGAAAAAAAGGATTGAAAAATTACATGTAAATTATATTAATGTCAGATACTGTAAACTTAATGATAAGGGATATTACTAGAGATAAAAAAGACATTTTACAATAGTAAAAAAATCCAATAGAAAGATATGAGTGATAAATCTGAATGCACCTAGTTACTAAGCCTCAAAATATATAAAGCCAACATTGCTAGAACTAGAAAAACAAATAAGAAAATCCACAATTAATGTGTGAGGGTTTAATACACCTCTCTCAGTAACTGGTAGAACAGGCTGTTAAAAATGAGTAAGAACATAGATAAGGATAAGGTGATGAATACATTTGACCTAATAGATCTATTTATAACATTACAGCCAACAATTACAGAATACACATTGAACATTTACCAACATCTATGATGTGTTGATAATAAACGAGTCTGAATAAATTTCAAAGATCAAAAATCAAACAGAAGATATTTTCTGACCACATCATAATTAAATAGAAATCAATAATAAAATAATAACTAAAAATTACACAAATATTTGGAAATTAAGCAATACCCTTCTAATTAACCCATGGGTCAAAGATTAAGCAGAGTGGAAATTCGACAATATTATTAACTGAAATAGAAGAAAACATGCCATCTCAAGTGTGTGAGATGCAGCTAAAGGTGTGACTGGAGGGAAATTTCTATACTTAAATGCATGTATCAAAAAAAAAAAAAAAAAAAGACAGCCAATGATCTAAGAAGACAATCAATGATTTAAGTATCCATCTCAAGAAACCCTAAAAATAATACCGTATTAGGGTCAACCAAAGTGGAAAGGAGAAAATAACAATTAGTAATACATAGAACAGAGGTGTAACAGAGAAAATCAATCAAGTCAAAAACTGATTCTTTGAAAATACTAAAATCATAAACCTATAGCCAGATTTATTAAGATAAAAGAAGAGAAAGGAAAAATTACATGTATTGAATAAAAAAGAAATCACTACAAATCCTACAGACAATAAAAAGATAAGGGGATATATGAACACTTTATGGCAATATTTGAAAATGTCAATGAAATGGACAAATTACTTAAAAAAACTTACTCAAACAGGAAAAAATAATAAAAATGGGAATGGTACCATACTCATTAAAGAAATTGAATTTGTATATACAAATCTACTCACACAGTACTCTCTAGGCCTAAACTGCTGGCGAGTGAGTTCTACCAAATACTTAAAGGAAAAACCACACCAATTTTACATAGCTCATCCAGGTTATAGAAGAAGTGGGATCGTGTCTCAACTCATTTGATGAGACTCATTTTATGAGGCCAGCATAGTCTTGATCCCATAACAGTATAAGGGTATTATAAGAAAAGAAAATTATAACTAGCATTTTTTATGAATTTAGAAGAATAATTAAAGTATTAGCAGACCAAATCCTGAGATAATTTTAAAAGGATAACACATTAATGCAAGAGGGTTTACTTTTAAAAATACAAGGTTGGTTTAATATTAGCAATCAATGTGAAGCACTCTATTAATAGAAAAACGAAAAGCATCTGGTCCTTTAAATGGGTACATTGATCTATTCATGATAAAACACTCAGCAAACTAGGTGTTTGGTAAATTTTGAAAACTTTACATTTTCCTAATGCCTCAACAGCCCTACAATAGACTGAACACACCCTGCCCTGGTGTCCAGGTTGTACTAGTGTAATAGGGCTGGTCCCTGCCACAAGTCCCCCTTCTTTCCTTCCCCTGAATGTCACCTAGTGACATTCAAACACACCAATGAAATCCCTCATGCCTTTTTCTTGTATACACCTTCCTGACCCCCTAAAGAGGCACCAGTCTGTAGGTCCTCATTCTCTTGGCTCCCCACTTACTTAGTGAGCCTGCTCACCTGGCCCTTCTCCCATGGGGCCTTCTGCACGATGCGCTGTGCTTTCCTTTCTAGGACCTGCAAGCATATTAGATCATTTAATTGCACATGCCTCTCGTATGCATATGCCTGTGCCTCTCATATGCCTTTCCATGGCCTTACTGAAATGATCCTTAAAGACCTCACAAGGAGGATTTACTCTCCAATTTACAACACACTAGGATTGGAAGAAAACGCTTTCAATTTGATAAAACCCTATAGCAAACATGCTAATGATGAATATTGAAAGTTTCCCCTGAGACTAAGAATAATTCAAGGATATTTTCTATAACCACCTCTGTAAAACATTATACGAGAAATCGCAGGTCTTGCAATTAGGAAAAAAAAGACTGAAAAAAGAAGAGATAAAACTGTGGTTATTCTTTGAAATCATAATTGTGTATGAGGAAAACCAAAACATCCTCCAGATAAATTATTAAAACTAATAAGTTAATAAAGCCACACCACTGGATATAAGATCAACATATAAAACTCAATTGGAATTCTATATACCAACAACAAACATTTAGAAAATAAAATTCAGTCACTTACACCATTTATATTGGCATAAACATATCAAATACTTTAAAATGCATTTTTAAAAGATATCCAAGACTTCTAAACGGGAAACTACAAAACTTTACTGAGAAAAAGCAAAAGAGATCAATATATGATCATAGATTGGGGGCCTCAATATTGTAAAGATGTCAATTCTCCCTAAATTAGTATATAGATTCAATATACAGTAATCCCTGTCAAAATCTCACAAGTCTTAGGTTTTTTTTTTTTTTTTTTTTCTGGTGGAAATTAGTAAACTAATTCTAAGATGTATGTGAGACAGCAATGAGCCAAGAATAATCAAGGCAAAATTAAAAGAGAAGAATATTAGAGGACTTAATACTACTAGCTACAGTATTACAAATCTACATTAATTGAAACAGTGTGCTATTGATGCAGGATAGACAAATAGATCAGAAGAGCTCCAAAGAGAGTACAGAAACAGAAACACATATACCATCATTAATCATTAAAAGTGACATTGCATTGTAGTGAGAAAGGGCATTGTCCTGAATAAATGGTGGTAGGTTAACTGGATACCCATACTGTAAAAAATATTTTTGTACCTTACTTCACATGATACAGGAAAATCAATCCCAGGTGGGTTGCTGGTAAAATGTAAAAGGTGAAACACGAAATCCTCAGAAAGATAACATATGGGAACATATTCATGATTTGGGGGTAAACAAAGTTTTCTTAAACAGGACACAAATAGCATTAACAATAGAGGAAAAAAGAAATAAGTAAACAATAAATGTTAAAAGGAGACAATAAAGGAAAAGGTAAGAAATTAGATTATATTAAAATTAGGAACTTCTGTTCACCAAAAGACACCATTATGAGAGTGAAAAGTGGGAAACAATAATTGTATTACATACGACTGACAAAGAAATCATATTCAGGACATATATTGAACTCCTATAAATCATTAAGAAAAAGGTAACCCAATATAAAATGGCCAAAAGACTTGGATATTCTCACACAAGAAGATACTCAAATGCAAATAAACATATAAAAAGTGCTCAACCTCATTATCAGGAGAGTGTGAATTTAAAACACAATGAGAGATCTATACACACCCACCAGAATGGCTAAAATTAAAAATACTGCCAATACCTAGTATTAGAGAAGATGTGAAGAAACTGGAATTCTCATACACTGTTGGTGAAGTATAATCATTTTGACAGTTCTACAATATCTCCTAAAGCTGAATACACATGTATTATTAATCAGCAACTTCACTCCCAAACCTAACAGAAATGTTTACACATGGTCACCAAAAGACCTGTACAAAAATGTCCATAGCTGTTCTTTGCATAATAATCAAAAGCTGAAAACAATTCAAATGTTCATCAATAGTAGAACAGATTAAAACTTGTAATACAGTCCAATTCAAGTCAGAAATGATAGATAGTCTTCCAAACACAATATTGAGCAAAATATGCCAGACACAAGAAAGTATGTTCTATATTAGGCCATTATATACAGTTCTAAACAAAGCAAAATTGACCTCTGGTTTTAGAACTCCAGGGAGTTCAGTCTCTCCTTTGGGGAGAGGCTGAAAGTGGGTATGAAGAGAATTTTTGCTTCTTGTCAGTATTGTATTTCATGATCTAAATAGTGATTGTGTAGGTGGATTTGTTTTGTGAAAATTTATTAAGTTGTATGCTGATGATTTGTGTACATCTCTGTGTGTACATTTCATTTTAATAAAAATGTTTATTTAAGGTAATTTCTTTAAGAAATATCAATACTTTTTTTTGTACTTAGCATTCATAAGAATACCAACATGTGGCAGGGAACAGTGACGGGACCTACAGCATACATCAGGGTAAATTTCAGACATCTTATTTATTGTAACATGGTGCTGTCACCCTGTGTGTAGTATCTATATGAAATGGTATAAAAGATGAGGCTAAAAGAAACAGCATTAAGTTTTCAGGATTTTCTGTAAATATGCTGCTTAGTATGTTATTCATTTTTTTTTTCTTGGTGAAGAATAGCAGAATTTTTTTCCTGTGTATAGTTGTAGATCAGCACCCCAAATCATGCAACAAATCAGTTTCTTCTCTTCCCATTGGCTTCTAAAAAATTCAGCCCTAAATTTGTGTATACCCTTAGATCAGTAGTTTTCAAACTTTCTTTACCATGGCCACAGACAGAAATTTTATATCATGACCTAATGCACAAACATGCCCATCAATCTGAAACTTACATAAAGATATAATACCCTTACTTTGTGCAATGACCTCTGATATTCTGTTCTCACCTTCATATCTTAATCCGTTAAAAATGATGGGTGCTCACTAAGATGGTTTCAAAGGCCATTAATGTGTTGCAACGAAGTTTGAAAAACATTGTCTTCTAGACAATGGTAAATATTAGGCATTCAATAAAACGTTATTGAATGAACAGTGGTATGCATTTTGTTAATTTGGCCTAAACTCCAGTTTGCTGTTAGCCTTGTTTTCCTTTGCCTTCTCACCTTTTGTTCTTATTTATGTCAACTTCTTATAGTGTATGTATCCTTAGAAATTGTCATACTCTTTTCCAGAACAAGTCCTTAAAAAACACTCTCAAAGTCACACAGTAAATCAGTCGGAGCAGAGACAGGAGAGAAAAGGTCATCCCAAGGCACCCAAGGTGCTGGGAACAAGAAGCTTAACACCTGTAGGACAGACACTTCTTGTCCCACCTCTGTAACAATGTCTGCAGCACTAGGACACATGAGAGCAGATGGTGACTGGGACTAAGTGCCTGGAACTCACCTCTAACCTTACAGGGAACCCTATATACTCTTGCTTTCCATGAAGTTCTCTTGCATTTCCGACAGATGGGAGAGAGTGAGCCAGCTCATTCTGAGAAACACAAAGACACTTTCTGAAAGAGGAACAAAGGGTTCTGCAACTGACAATGAAGAATGGTGTGAGCATCTACGTGCATCACTGTGATAAAGAAGCTCATGGTCTTGAGTTTCCTTTATCTCTCTTTTCAGCGTGTAAAATCTTTCTCAGGCCATTGACATTTTGTGTCAACAGAAGAGCTAGCAAACATGTTGGAAGGAACTAGTTCAGGCATGTGAGAATAAACCTTATCTTTCTAACACAGGAACAAATTTAACCTTAATAAAACTTCTATTTGAAAACATTTCTGTTGGTACTATTACACAAAACTTTCATACAAAAAGTTCTTGGATCACTTTTGGGCAAGTTGCCATTCTGGCTTATCTTCAACACCCAAAGAAAGGAAAACATGTTTTAGGCCAAGCCCCATGGTCCAGTTCAGTAACGCTGTCCCTGTGAGGATAGGGCTGTGGGCTAGAGAAGAGAGGTGAATGCGACTGGTCATTGCTTTAGCTAGAAAGGGTCAAAAATGACAAGGAATGTAACAGGGCTTAATGGACCAGAAGTCAAAAATGCAGTCTAATATTTGCCTTCACACATGTCTACAGGAACATTGGTTTTAGCAGTATGAAATCAGAAGCAGCCTGCAAATTTTAAACCAGGGTGGTTGGTTTTAAAAGGTCTTTGTGCAACCATTCAAACTCAAACTTGCAAACTCACAAGAATTCATCACAACAAAACATTAGATGTAAACACCAGGATGAAAAACTATATACACAAAATATGAATTTCAACCATATTTTAAGCATACACATATACTACATATGCATAGAAAAAGACTTGGAAGAAACACTCCAAAATATTAAGAGGAGCTATAAACACTGGTTAGTGAAATTCGCCCAAGAATGAATAGCTCCGCCTCCCGGGTTCATTCTCCTTTCTAGCTGGGACTACAGGCGCCCACAACCGCGCCCGGCTAATTTTTTGTATTTTTTTATGCGTGGTCTTTTCTTGTGATTTAGGCGTTTTTCAAATTCCCACTATAGGCAGAGATTGCTGTGATAGCTCAATAAACAAAGCTATTTTAAAAATGTAATAATGTATTTCTTTATAAACTCTAGTTTTTTTCATTCATTGACAAATATCTGGATGACATTTTGTCCATTTTCTCTTTAACGACATCTTCAGGGGTTAAATTGCAACTCAACAAGGAGAGCAGGCTGGCTGAAATGCAAGAGTGAATCACATGCAAAGTAAAAGTGAAACATGGATTCTTACCCCCGAGTATATTTGCATGAAGAAAAACCAACTTAAAAAAAAAAACCTCTTGTCAGAAACACTCTTTGTCTTGTATATTTTTTTCATGTGGGATGTGTAGAATAATTTAAAACTGTAGTCCATAAGTAACACTAAAGGTTTAGATAGCCTAGCCTACACACAGTCAATGTAAATGTCACACAGCCATGAATTCCTTGGTGCAGAGTTCCACAGTTCCACAGCAACTCATGTCACCCAGCTGGCTATAAGCAAAACTGAGCAACAGACAAATCTCTGCAGACATTTGACAAGGAAATGAAGGCTGCACAAAGAAATGAGGCTGTCTCTTCAAGCTAGGACCACAGAAAATTCACTGTGAATTAGCAAGCACACCAGCATACATGTCAAATAAAGTGTCTTCATTTTTCACGCGGTTTCTAGTTACTTTGTCACTTTCCTGAACTGTACAGGTCAGTGTGGATACCACCAAAGGCTCAGTGTTGTACTGCCAGGTGCAGGAAGGAAAAAGGCAGGTTAATCTGTTTTATCACTTACTTCTCTGACTTTATATATTAGGCGATTCCATATGATAAAAAGCAAAACGAAGCAAACAAAACTCCTATAAAACTTTGTATTAATAAGCCCCTTAATTTTAAAAAATAGGTTAGTTTTTTATCTCTTAATCTAAATAATGCAACATTTAATAAAGCAGGTATGCATAGCAAATTTTAAATACTAAGATGTGGGCAAGTCATCTCAATCCCTTGCTAAGCATTGCTAAAATTAAAAAAAAAATTCTTAGTAAGGAGGATGGACCTTACTAAGTACATCATTCACAATATGGTAGTCTTGTGCCCTGATTTCAATTAAATGTTTCTATAAAGAATTTTAAAGGTTGCATAGTGTTCCATGGGATATATGTACCACATTTTCATTATCCAGTCTATCACTGATGGGCATTTAGGTTGGTTCCATGTCTTTGCTATTGTGAACAGTGAGGCCATTATCCTTAGCAAACTAACACAAGAACAGAAAGCCAAACACTGCATGTTCTCACTAATAAGTAGGAGCTAAATGATGAAAATACATGGACACATACAGAGGAGCAACACACACTAGGGCCTTTTGGGTGGAGGATAGGAGGAGGGAGAGGCTCAGTAAAAATAACTAATGAGTACTAGGCTTAATACCTGGGTGATGAAATAATCTATACAACAAATCCCCATGACACAAGTTTACCTATGTAACAAAACTGAACTTGTACCCTTGAACTTAAGATGAAAGTTAAAAAAAAGTTAAAGGAACTTCAAATGCTATCGCAAATAGGACAGAAATATGTTTACTTTGGAAAAACACACAAGACATAATGAGTGACTAAGAGCAAACCATTGGGTTTTCTTGTCTATGTTGGGAAAGCAAACTTTTTCGACATCTTAGAATGTCTGCCAATCTTAGGCCAAGACATTGGCTACTGAATTTGGAACTGACACTTGGGCTACTGAGAGTACACACCGAAGGAAAGAGAAGGAAATCCGAATGGAAGGGGAGAAGGGGATGAGTTTCGGCTCCGTCTGGATTTCCACTCTCAAAGAAAGGATTACCATGTCAACTCATGAGTAAAAGTGAAGAAGAGCAAATTTCTAAGTTAATTGAAAGAACTTGGTTTGGAAACAAGATTTTGAATCCCTCATGGCTGTGAAGACTTTCCTTTGCATCCACCCTCCAGTGAGGAGCTCACAGAAGACTCAAGATAAAAAAAGTGGATTTCTTCATAAGCCCACATTGATATAGATAAATACATGAGTAAACACACAAATAAATAGAGGAGAAGGGAAAACCTTTCCTCAAGGTAGAATGGATGTTAAAACTAGAGGGTGAAAATTTAAGGAGGAAAAGACATTTGTATGGTCTCAAGGTATTTAATCTCACATAACATACATTAATTACAAAGAAGACAATAGGAATTTTCCAATGAGAACACCTGACAGACAGCACCTTAACCAAGTGATTAAAACTAACGTCCTCAATAATGGAGTAAAGTGGCATCATGTGACTCCTGATATGACGCACTGAGAAGGACACAAGATCATTAATGTGGCATTCCTTCCAAAGGCACATCACCTGAACATAACATTGAGGAAATATCAGAAATACACACTGGAGACGTTCTACAAAATAATTGGCTTGTATCCTCCAAACATACCAAGGTCAAGAAACACAAAGAAAGGCTGAGGAACTGTTTCTGAATAAAGGAGCCTAATGAGACATGACAACCAAATGCAGCATGATATCCTGGAATGGATCCTAATTGGGAAAAAGAATTGTTACCAAAGACATGATTGGTCAGTGGACAAAATTTGAACAGACGATGTCAATTAGATAATAGTATGTATCAATGTTGAATTTCCTGGGTTTGATAACTGGGCTGTGGTTATGTAAGAGGCTGTCCTTGTTCTTAGGAAATACACAATGAAACACTTAGGAATGAGGACATAAAAGACAGTAAGGCGGGTGACAGAGACTTAGTAGCATAAAAAAAGCATTTTCGCTACACTGGAATTCCTTCCTGGCTCTACCAGAGAGAGGCCAGTGAGGTCAGGCCAAATGGGCAGTGAGGCTCAGTGCATTCACCTGAAGGGAGAAAGGGTGTACACAAGGTATACTTATATTAGTAAAAACGCACGGTAGAGTCATCTGTGGGTCTGGAGGAGTTTCTATAATCTTAGTACTTGTATATCTGAGTCTAGCTTATCATGGAAACTCCTAAACATTAGCTATCTGAAAAATACATTCATTCTATTCCAATGGTTCCCCAAGTCTTAACTCATTTTCAACTCTAAAGTCCAGAGTCTCATCTAAATATCATCTAAATCAGATATGAGTGAGACTTGAGGTATGATTCATCCTGAGGCAGAATTCTTCTCCAGCTGTGAACCTGTGAAACCAGACAAATTATGTGCTTCTAAAATTCAATGGTGAGAAAGACACAGCATAGACATTCCCATTCCAAACAGGAGAAACAGGAAAAAAGGAGAGGGTGAAGGATCTCGAGCAAGTCGAAATCTAGCAAGACACATTTAATCATACTTTAGGATTGAGAATAATCCTCTTTGGTTTGATGCTCTGCCCTTCAGGTCCACTAGAGTGGTGGAGGTACAGATGCCAAAGCTCCAGGTGGTCCTGAACAGCCTCAAAAGCTTCCACAGGACAGTCCTAGACCCAAGACTTTGGTGAAAGGCTGTCTGGCCTGTTGAAACTGAGATGGTGGCCCTGATGATCTCTGAACTGTCTTTGCAGGCTCTTCTCCCCTTTTCTTAAGATTAGTACATGCTTACAGCCAATAGTTCTATGGTCCAGGCCAGTCAAGTCTAAGAAATCCAACAGGCTTCTTTCATTCTGTCCTGCTTTGTCTGTCTCCCTTAGTTCCAACTGGCAATGTCTTTGCTGATATGATCCCATTCTATCCTGGCTTTGCTAAGACCCCACTAGAACTGCCCTTAAAGTCTCTAATTCTAGCACACACCTCAAAACTCTTCCAGCCTCCACCCCTTGCTCAGTTCCAAAGCCACTTCCATGTTTTCAGGTATTTGTTACAGCAGCACCTCAATTCTTGGTACTAAAAAAGTCACTAGTAGTGCCAAGTCAGACATGATGGTGAAAACCATTTTCTCTACACTGGGATTCCTCCCTGGCCATACAAGAGAGAGGCCAGTTGAACACGCAAAAAAGAAGGAACAAACACAAAGGAACCGAGGCTTTCCTTCTCCCACCCTCCTGTCAGACCCCCTTACACCAAAGATGGTCTGTGATTGCCAGTCATGAAAACTTTCTTCAGGGGATATGGGTTATAGGAAGGTAAAGACATAGAATAAATTGCTCTTTGGCAATATATAGAGACGTATACTTAAAAATTTTTAGCACCTAGCCATGATTCTTGGTGACCTATTGCCAATAATTTAGCTAAAGATGTAAAGGTTCTTATTTATAGTGAGGCACCTGACCTGAAGATTGAAATAAAATGAGGTAGTATCCTTGACTCAATTTTGTTGGTTTTATGGGGTTTTTTTTGTCCCCCAAAATGAACACCAATATTTTAGGCTGAAAATCTCAGAGCTTCAAGGGATGTCTAGAGATAATCTCATTCAAATTCCTCTTTTCACAATTGGGAAAAGCAAGGAGTTGAGCAGAAATGTAAAGTGACTTTCTCAGTCTTAATCTTGTGCCAGGACTGGAAT
This sequence comes from Macaca thibetana thibetana, assembly GCF_024542745.1. Lineage (NCBI taxonomy): Eukaryota > Metazoa > Chordata > Mammalia > Primates > Cercopithecidae > Macaca > Macaca thibetana. The sequence continues at coordinate 23,763,069 of NC_065579.1, read as the reverse complement.
CTTTGTCTCTTCAAAAAAAATACCAAACTATTATTATTTGACTAGAAATAAAACATTATGTGGTTAAAAAAATTCAAAACGTTCAAAAGAGCATAATCATGAAAAATGAGTCTCCCTAGAGTTTGTGACCCTCATTAAAACCTTATATATCTTCCCAGAAATGTTCCTGGCATACACATACATGTATACCTGTGTATCCTTTTTTTCATAGAAGACTGTTCATATTATAACTCTATCTTTCTCATTTTGTTTGGCCCGTAATTTGAACTCTTTTCATATCAATATATTCGAATTTACTGTCCACTTCTGAGGGGGTTACACAGTATTCCATTGTTCTTATTCCATTTATAATTTATTAAAGCATTTCCCTAGTGACAGACTTTTAGATTGTATGATGTTCTTTGGGATTATAAACTATGCGGTACTGGTGGAAGGTATGTATTTTAACAATGTGCGTCTTTTCATACACTTCCGTCATTTTGTTTTTCTGAAAACTTTGTCTTTAGCAACCACTCCCCTGTCATTCTGTATTCCCTTGCCTTGCATTAGTTTCCCTTGCATGTTTATCACTGCCTGAAATAGTATGTACTTGATTGTTTATTTTTTATTATTTATGTCTGTTGACTAGAATGGAAGCTCCATGGAATTAGGAAATTCATTTTATTCACTGCTATATCCTTAGCCCAGAGAACAGTGACTGGTTCCTGGTAGATGTTTAATAAATATTTGATGAATAAATTAATAAATGCTTTGTACACTTTACTATTAGATATTGTTTTTCTTACTAATTCATGAGAGTGCTATATATAGTAATTAAATGAGCCTTTGTCATTTGTGTTACCAATATACTTTCCAGCATATTTATTTGACTTGGTTGATGGCATCATTTTTTTGCCATAAAGAAATGTTATATAGCCAAACATAACCTATCTTTCATTTATTTTATAGCTTTTGGGTTTTGTGTCTTGCTTAGAAAGGCCTTATGCACTCCAGAGTTATTTTTAAAAACTTGTCTGGTACTTTAATGGTTTGTTTTTATGTTGGAGTCTTTGATTCATTTGGAATTTATTTTGGCATAAGTAGTAGCTGTGTATTCAGCTTTGTTATTTTTCCCAAATAGCCCAATGACCCAACATTAATTAAAGAATAATGCATCCTTTTCTCATTATTCTGAATGTCATCTTTATCATATACCAAATTCTCATAAATATTTACATCTGAATTTTCCAGTCCCTATTATCTTTTGTTCATTTGTCTGCCTATTTGTGTGTTGGTATGAATTTGTGGTAGTTCCCCTTGATTTAATGTATTTTAACATTTGTGTAAGACTGGGCTCTCCTCTTTGTCTCCTTTCCACTGTAATTTTCCTGTCAATTCTCACATGGTTATTTTTCCATAAGAACATCAGAAACCACTGAACCAGTCAATCCACTATCAAAATATTCCCTTAATACTTTACCGAGGTCAGATTATCATACACATTAATTTAGGAATAAATGACATCAATAAAAGAACTTAGCTCTCTTGAGTCCTGAATGTTCTTTATGTTCTCCCAACTTCCTTGATACACACAAATAAAATTTAATTTTCCTCAATGGGAAGAATGAATGTGACTCTTATACCAAAACTAAAACGAAACCTTCTGTTCCAGGTATCTTTTGCTGTGAAGCAGCACCATGTCACCCCAAAATTTAGTGGCTTAAAACAGCAACCACTTTTATTACATCTGATAATTTTGTGGGCCCAGAATTCAAGCAGGGCTTCGCTAGGTGGTTCTTCTGCCTTCACATGGTATTAATTGAGGATACTCAGTGAAGTTCAGCTGGTGGCTGGGCTGGTCTGGAAGTACAAAGTGGCTTCATCCACTTGCATGACTCCTTGGCAAGGATGACAGGAAGGCTGAGCTGAGAGCTGAGCTGGGATTATCTCCCAGAGTTCCTAGATGTGGCCTCTCCAGCATGGCAGCTTCAGGGTAGTTGGAATTTTTAGATGGTGACTCAGGCTCCAAAAGCAGGTGTTCCAGAGACAGGGAGGAGGCTGCATGGCCTTTAATGGTCTAGCCACAGAAGTCGCTTAGTGTCTCTTCTGCTGTATTCTCTCGGTCAGTGAGGTCACAAGCCTGCCCAAATTCAAGGGAAGGGGATATAGACCTTTATCTCTTGATGGGAGAATGCCAAAGAATTTGTGACCATGTTTAAAAACCACCATTCCTTCGAATAGTAGAAAACTAGACAATTTTCTCATTAGTTTAATAACTCAAGACTTTTCTACAATCTTTTATTCTACTTTCCTCACTTCTGTCACTGGAAATATTGCCATGATTCAAAACTGTAAGTATTTTATTTTTAAAAACACATTTTCAGTTGAGTTGTATTCTTTGCCTATGTGAATGGGAACAGCCATGGTCCTCAGCATGACTTTGGCTCTATCTGTCCATTGTTTCTGCTACCCACTTCTGACCACTTTATAGCTTGCTGGTGCCTCTACCAGAGAGTGGCAGGAGCAGAGAAAGTATGCTTAAAATTTTTCCATTAAAAAAAACTTGTTATTTGGCAGCAGTTTTGCATAAAGGCAGAAAGCAAATTAAAACTAAAAGTACATATTTTGAGGATTAACTGTGAAACTCAACCACTCATTACAAAGAACACCAGAGCTGGCCATTCTTTCTACTAATCCAAGGCCTTATTTCAAAGACCCCTAAAGACATGCTCCGGTAATCCCCTTTATGCCTTCGTAGATTATGCCTTTCTTTTCTAAATTCCAGTGATAATAGTAACATTTATTGATTATCTGCTGTGCCAGGTGCTTTACACATGTTTATTATTGCATTTAACCCTAACAGCACTCCAAGGGTGGGAACTGTTACACTGATTTTTAAGCCAAGAACACTAAGGCCCATTGAAATTAGCTACTAAGCTTCACAGAGCTAAAATGTAGCAAAGTCTATTTGCTACACCCTCGTCTCCAGGTGTGTTCAGTAGACCAGCAGCATCAGCATCACCTGGGAGCTTGTTAGAAATGCGAACCTCAGGTCCATTCCCAGACCTTCTGTAAAAAGCTGCATTTTAAGAAGATCTCCAGGAGATGCATATTCACATTAAAGTTTTTGAAGCCCTGCTCTCTATCCAGCTTCTCAAACATTCCTGCACGCTGGAATCCCATGGATAACTGCTTTTTACCGATACATTACTGTTCATGAAGAACTTTTTAAAAATGCTAATGCCTGAGCACCTTTTCTTCCTCCCAATTCCAATTTAACTGATCTGGGTGCAACCTGGGCATCAAAAGTTTTCAAAGCTCCGCAGGTAGTTCTATTATGCAGCAAAATTTAAGAACCACTGTTTTATATAGTTCACTTGGTACTAAGCATATTCTATATCTGGTATAGTTGCTTATCATTTTCATACACATCATATGTCCCCAACATGAATATGTTTTATATATCAGCTCTCTTTACAGAGTGGCAGTTTCTTGCACAAAATATGCACTCACTAAACATTTGCTGCTATTGCTGTTGTTGAAAATGGTGCTTAATTGTCTGTGGTGGGGCTCGAACATCAGTATTTTTGAAACACCACGTCACGTGATTCTATTGTGCAGCCAAGGCTGAAAACCACTGGGTCGGCTCCTATAGCTCCAGCTGATGGTTGCTATGGAGAAATTTGGGCAGACGAATGCCAAGTGTCCTGATTTTTGAAGAAGATCCTTAAAACCCAGATTTTTATAATAACTGTTGACAACAAATTCAGGTTTTTGAAAAAACTGTGTGAACAAAATAAACCACATCTGCTGGTCATGTGTGCCTGCACATGCATGAGCATATGCTTGTAAAGGGATATGGGATACTCAATATATTTATGGTTATGCACTTGGAAATTCATAACTCTAAGTCTGATTATTATAAATGCCATCACTACTGCTGCTTTGGAAAAACACACCATCATCATTGCATAACCATCTAGCTTAAAAAAGAGTCACCATATTGTTTCTGTCGATATACATAATACACAGCCCAAAATAGAGATTGTGAAGTCTTGGAGAATAAATAATCTGTGCCTCATTTTGTTCTATGCAATGCCTAAATATGCCAACAGAACAAGAGGATGTGTCCCAAAAAGAGGGGGCAGGAGGCATTTTGAAATTCTGGGAAGATAGATAGTCTATAAGAGCAGGGTACTATTGTCATGAATTCTACCCACTGCCTGAGCACCATGCTGTGATTAAGGAAAGCCAAAGAAAGGAGATCCAAGAAGAAAAACTAGAACAAGAAATAAAGGTATGAAAGAAAAATATAGCCAGAAGAAAATTTCCCATCTGGTTTCTTCACCACCAGTGGCTCCTTATGTATGGATTTGTTTGCCAGAGCTAATAAACAGTGAGGGTCTCTAATGATGTTAAGCTGGGTGGTAAAGTCACTGGGGGCTTATATTATACAGCCAATGATGTGTTGAGTGAAATACACCACATGTTGAATTTGCTGGCATCAGCACCTTCTGCCGATTTAACTTATGGGCAGATGATAGCAGGCCCACCACCCAATACCACTTGCCCATATCCTTGCTTTCATTTCATAAAGCAAGAATAAAAGAGAGTCAGTATCAACATCAAAATAAATACTAACATTGATGATGTTACTTTTACCACCAATAATAATAGCAATTATCAATTACTGAATGCTTACGATGGGCCAAGCACTGTGATAAACACCTTACATATTATATCTCATTTATTCTCAATATAATAGCCACACTGAGTCTTTTAAAACAGACGTCAGATCTTGCTTTCACCTCCTCAGAACCCCTCAGTGGCTCCCATTTTACTCAGTGCAATAGGCGAAGTCCCTTTCACAGTCTGCAAAGCTGTATGTCTACCAACTATCCACCCCCTTCCCTACTCATTATCTCTCTGACTCCACCTCCTACTCCTCTTCCCCTCTCTTAATCCATTCCATCTAGCCTAATGAACCTTCTATTCCTCCAACACGAAGCCTCTGCACAAGCTGCCCCCCTTCATAAGAAATGTTCTTCCCCTAGATATGCATAAGCATCATTCCTGTCACCTTCTCAGTGAGGGTTTCTCATACCAAGCTGTTTAAACTTGCATTTCCCCATTCCTACATTCCCTTTCTTCTTTTTTCTCTCCATAGAACTTATCACCTTCTAATATCCAACATTGTACTTATTGATGTTTTAAACGGACTCTCATCCACTGGACTGTAAGCTTCATGAAGGCAGAGATTTTCTTCTGTTTTGTTCATTATAGTGTCTCCAGTGCCTAAAGCAAGGCCAGACACTTATCTGGCACTTGATGAACATTTTTAGAATGAACAAATTAATGAATTTAATCCTCACAACAACCATAAGAGATAGATGCTATCATTATCCTGCTTTAACAAATATTGGGTATGAAGTTTGGAGACATTATGTTTGCCCAAGATCACAAACGAGAAATTGTTAGACGGATGTAAACCAAGGACATCAAGACATGTATAATAACATTTGTGACCCATCTTGTTGTTAACACTTTGGGCCTTACTTAGAAAATGATACATGTGACAATTGGAATCTAGAAGTGGATCAATATTGGGTGCAGCTGGGACTAGGACAATTACTGGGAGCTGATGGGAAAATGAAGGGAAAACTCCAAAGTTGACTATTTTTGTTTCCTGTGGTTAGGGTAATTCTTAATTTTTAGAGCAGTTGATACCATTTTTTTGGATGATCATTTGTAGAGGAGATGGATCTTCTGAAGTATTATGGTCATGGGAAATAAATCAAGGCTTAGCAAATCATATTTCCTTGGGGGTAAATAAGTCAAGGTCCAATTTAGATCTTAAGTTGCCTAAGAAATTTCATCCAATGAGAGCCAACTGCAGGAATTTAAGAGTCCAAAGACACTGTAGGAAATTACCACTGCAAACATGTCCCCAGGACTCTTAAAGGCTTCTGCAGAAAGCTCATTAACCGTTTTTAATGTTTCAAATACTCCCTCATCCAAGAATAAATCAGATAGAATTCAACTCATGCCAAACACAGGGTGCCTGAGCTAGCTAATTGTGCCTAAAGCCTCAGGGGAACTTGGTAAATATTAAGCAATCTACTCGGGCCTGAGCTTTCAGTGGGTCAAAGTGCTTAGTCCATAACATTCATTTGTATGGTGTTTGGCTAAATCAAAAAGCGAAGTTCAAGGAATAGAAGATTAAAACATTTTCTCTAGATAAAAACAAAATTTTTCAAACACTTTTTGAAGATTGTCTGAAGAAAAGATATATAAGCAGGAAACATCTTTTGGCAACTCTGTGATGAGTTTGACAGACAAGTTTCTTATGTCCTTCATACAATTTAAAGACAAGAAATGTATTAGTGACTTGACATTTTAAGTTCACTAATTTCAAGTAATACATTTTATAATTTCCAAAACGAATCATGCCTGTGTATGTGGCTCGTGGCAAAGTCTAAAATTCTATGCTTGGAAGAAAGAAATTAGAAAAATGTGGCAATATTCTTTCTTCTAATATATATAAACACACTTAAACAATTTGTGATTATTTTCCATTTCTTACATGAGTCCCAAATTACGCACTTAATTACTAAGGATGGATGTAGTCCGAGAAGTAATACAAGGTTCAATCCACGTATCCAAAATGACTGTCTTGAACTGCAAACATTGGGATTCTACCCAAGTCTTAATGAAACAAAGTACATACTGGGTTCAGTTATAAAGGCCTTGCCACTCTTAATATAAACGTTTATTCATTTAAGGCTACATGGCAAACCAATATTGAAAAGCATATGGTGGTTAAAAATTAACCAGGAGATAGGGGATAGCTTTGGAAATGGCATCAGAGGAGCATAAGCAAAATGTAAACATAGATCAGTTATAATGAAGAGTTCTTATCAGTATCCTCAAGCATTTGATATATTAATGGAATGATAACTCGATTATGGCAACCTGAGTGAAGTAATGCAGTGGTTCAAGTATGGAAGAAAATCACATTTTCTAAATGTCTACTATATGTCAGGCACTTGATATTTTTAGTAATAATAGCTAATAGTAAGGATCTATGATATAAAATAACTTTCCACAAATTAATTCTAATTGTTACAGTAAACCTGTGAAATAGGTGTTGTCATCCCCATTTTACAGATGAGAAAACTGAGATCTGAAAAGATTAAATAACTTGTTCTGTGTCATGTAGGTAGTAAACAAATCAGAATTCAAACGTAGTTCTAATTCCAAAGCCCAAAATCTTTCTGCTTCACCATCCATGTATAAACAAGACATAATAATTTGGTGTGATTTACACTGTTCTCTAGGGAAAGGGCTCCTGGGAGTGCTCATGTGAAAAATTACTAAGGATAAAAATAAACAAATAAAAGAAAGCAGCCTCTACAGGTAACATTTTTTGGACAAACAACTGAGAACAATAGGTTTTGAAAACTCCTAATGAGGATATTTTAAATATTAGAAAGCTTTAGTTTTGCTTTAGAGAAAGGCAAAAACACTATATAATTTTTCAATAAGATGTTAGCTGATAGACATGTATATATCCATGTGTAAATATCTAGATTTTTTCATATCAGAAAGCCCATTTTCAAAAATCTTATGCACTTACATGTTACTTCCAAATATACACGGAATATGCCAGAAGTGGATTATGTATACCTTGCATATTAGAGGTAAACTGCTTAATTCAAAATCGTACTTCTAAGCCCTGCGTTTCTAACAAAAATCATTTACCTGCCACATGTATTAGCTTGGTCATTTCGTATCCAGGAACATAATTTCCCGCCTTGTTCACCAACAGTTACTTGCAAGAGTACACTAATCCAACAGAGCGCCACTGCAGCAAGTTTATCCCCCTACCAACTTGCAAAAGCTCGGGAGTGTGCAGGAACAGGCAGAGGGCAGAACAGGCACTCCCTCTGCCCATGTTTGCAAGCTGACAGACTGCAGGGAGGAAATGATTCATGCCACAGAGTCTCCAGCCAACTTTGTGTCACTGGACTTTATAAAAACAAATAAACTAAAGCTTTTCAACAGACTAGAACTGCTTAGACAACTTTAGTAACATGGCTGCTTTATAAGGTCCCCGGGCAGTTCAATCTTTAGAAACTTGGGCCATAGATAAGATGCTTTGTAAAGAGCAAATCCATTACCAGGTCATTATTGTAAACTGGATTGTCACTTTGGGAATCACAAAGAAATAGAACTATAAACAGCAGCAGTCAAATGCCGTATGGATAATCTTTATCAGCTAGAAAAAAATTAATTTGATTTTCTTAGAAACCTTAATTTTATTTTTAAGAGTTTAAACTTTAAAAGTTTAAAAACTGCATGGTACAATTACTTTATGGAAGTCTCATCAAATAGGATACCTTATAATTCTTATGCCTTATATTTCCTTCCTTATTGACTACTTATTTTATAATGGCTTCTAGAAGCTCATGAGAAATACTAATTCATTTAGTTTATATTTCTCCCATCAATAACCTCAAACTATTGGCAAAGCAATGTGAAAGAAAATTCAAGTAACTTCTGTCACATTTGGAAAACTTAAGAGGAGGAAATAAAATATTCTAATCGGGTGTATTTTGACTTCAACTAAATTTATTGGCTAAAATTCTGTGCATTTGAAGGTCAGAATTGTTTACTTGGCTATGTCCAGTATTAATCAGTTAGGTTAGGTACATACTATTTGCATATTGAAATGCATTATTGCCTTTTCCAAATTAAAAAGCAAATTATGTCTGACACTACTACCCTACCCAGTTCCAGTTTCTGGCAGTAGAGTATACACACATGTCTATGGTACTTATACCTATCAACCATCGTTAAATCAGAGCTGACACTATTTCTATATAAAGAGCATTCTCTACTTATCCTAATTGTAGCCATTATCTTGCCTTCTGGGGACATGGAGAGAAGTGCCAATCCTAGACTAGAAAGGGGTGATTCCTAACCAGAAGTCCTCTTCTACTTCATCGTTACCCCCATGCTTGGGGTCAGTCATGACCAGGTGGTAGTGATGGCGGGAGTGAGGGGCCAAGTCCTAACCACTGCTGATTGCTCTCTCCACTCATGTCTTTGCCCATCAACATATCAGTCTCTCTACTTCCTGGAAGCACGTGTACTCTGATCATTTTAAGGATCCAGAAGTCAAGGTATTTGAACTGCTATTCATCAGGTTTTCTGATTTCAAATCCATTTTTTTCTGTAACTATACCACAGCCCACAGACTCTCACTTTTTTTTTTTTTTTTTTTGAGACAGAGTCTCTCTCTGTTACCAGGCTGGAGTACAGTGGCACCATCTTGGCTCACTGCAGCCTCAGCCTCCCGGGTTCAAGCAATTCTCCTGCCTCAGCCTCCCGAGAAGCTGGGATTACAGGCACGTGCCACCATACCAGGCTAACTTTCATATTTTTAGTAGAGATGAGGTTTCACCATGTTGGCCAGGAGGGTCTTGATCTCCCGACCTCATGATCCACCCACCCACCTCGGCCTCCCAAAGTGCTGAGATTATAGGTGTGAGCCACCATGCCCTTCCTAGAAGTCAAGTTATTTGTACTGCTGTTTATTAGGTTTTCTGATTTCAAATCAATTTTTTTTTGTGACTATACCACAGCCTCTCAGTTTTAAATAATGCTAATCAACATTTGAAAAACTAATGACACATTCATAATTCCTTCAATAAATGTGTACTAAACACTAGTTGTATGGCAGGGACTGATCTGGTACACAAATGATCAGAGTTACTACCTTCAAAGAACTTTCGGCATAGGCTGGAAGTAGGATATGGAGATGTTTCACAGCAATTAGAAGTAGGGACAGAGCTCAATGAATACACTGAAGATGGATTGTGCATTTGTATATGGCAAGAGATCGGGGAAGCCTTCAAAGTCAGAGTGGTGGTTAAACATTCAGTCAATTTAGAGTAAGGGATGGTAAAAACGCTTTTATGTATCAAAGATTAACTTCTCTATGGTTTAGAAATTACAGCCAGGGTAGCAAACCCTATGGTCTTTATCAACCACACTGGGATTAGCAGGGACATGAAATAACAATTCCTTAGGCTTATTTCCTCAAAGGATACATCCCAACATTCAGACTTGATATATTGGGTTACTGTGCAGTCTAGTAAGCTAGCTTTTGGGTTCTGGGCTGTTTGACCAGGTTCAAGTCCTTCTACACCATCTAGAGCTGACAGACAGTAGAAAAGTTGCTTGAGTTCCTGTTTCCAAAAATGGAAATTTTCAAAGCATGTTACATGCACTGTTGTAACATGCTTTGTTGTTACATGCACTGTTGTAACATGCTTTGAAAATTTCCGTTTTTGTCAGTTAGCCTGGATACTCTAAAGCACTTCTCACAGCAATACAAGTAAATTACAACAAGAAATGTTTACAGTACTGATGGGCTTGCAGGACATCTCTAAAGGGTACAATGAACTAAAACACAAAGAGTGAGTGGTGAGAAACGGGTAAACTGTGATTGCCATGGGGCCAAATGTTGAAATAACATTGTGATGAGAAGCCTAAGCCTGGGGCTCAATTCAAGGAGGGAGAGATAAACACAAGATTTACTTTAAGCCCAAATCCTTAAAGGGACTAGAATAGCTCCTAGGTTAGCACAATAACAGGGGGAGAGCCAGAGTTGGTGTATGGATCATAGTTTACTAATCCCAGATACAAGATAACAATACTACTTAACATATGTAACTGTTTTATGATTTATAAAATCTTTCCTCTTATCTTATCCAATTTAATCCTTATACAACTCCTGTAAGGTAACTAAAAGAATTACATTCTGCCCTTGGTATGCCACTGCCCTGAAACCTTTATTTTGAAAAAAATATACGGATGACTTTTCTTTCTGGAATACTCAGCACCCCTGGGGTCCTCTTTGTGCCCCTGGCTTTATTGCAGTATTGTGTCAAGATGACCATGGCAGGACGTGTGTGCAGTATGCACAAGAGTGTGCACCAAGGAACAGGAGAAGATTCTTCTGTATCTAATACAATGTACCATTAATAAGACATTAGTGTACCACTAATAAGACATGAGGTACTAGAAAATTAATGTTAGATACAAACCAAAGAAGACTAGGCAAGATGCTAAAACTTCATAGAAAGAGGAGACGGAAAGGCTGAAGAAATGTTGAAAATGCTCTTTTGGGTACGACAACTAGCATCAGTTGAACTAACTGCAGAATAAAATGGTCTGTTTTAGCCTAATTATGTTGCATTTTCTTTCCTCTAAGTATGTGTGTCCTTTACCACAGAAGCCAATGAAGGCCATGAATCAACACACTGCTGATGCTTACCTTGATGATTCTGTTGTCCTGGCAATGGCCAGGAAGAATAGGAAATTTATGTACACCAAAACTTACAATGTCCAAGAAATTCCTCTTCCCACTTTGAATATGTTATAATGATGTCACTCATCTAGGCAAGATTTACTCAGCATTGTAGACCAGGACCATAGCTCAGAAATTTTCTCATTAAACCCTTGCATTTAAGTGGAGTCTATAAAGATTCAGAGGGGAGAGATCAGGTTATAAACAGTGATCATATATTTGTTGTTGCACAGATGAGTTGTAAATATGTAGAAGTTACTTTCAATTCATTGTAATTCTTTTAAAATTATTTATTATTTAATTTTTTTGAGATGCGGTCTCACTATGTTGCCCAGTCTGGACTCAAACTCCTGGCCTCAAGCAATCCTCCCTCATCAGCCCCCTGAGAACTCATCATAATTCTATAAAGACATCTTATTTGTTTGCATTGGAAGACATAAATAAATGCCAGTGCAGGAAAGAGAAGTAAAAAGGTGGAGACAGAGGGGAAAATTAACATCATATCTACTATGTGAAACATATGGAACATACTTTTCATGCTACATTGAATTTAGTTATCACAAGTCTGCCAGGAGGTTTGACTCTCATTTTGCAAAACAGGAAATTAAGATTTAACAACACATCCCAGGCCCTCAGCTTGTGAGTTGCAGAGCTGATGTCTGAACTCATGTCTATATTGGCTGCAAAGCGCGTATCATTGTACACATTGCCTTCACAACAAGGAATTCTACATTTTGGCAATGACTATAGAAAGAAAACATGAGTAGAAAATAATATAAACAACTTCAATTGTACGATGGCATATGATAGAAGTCTATTCATTGGTCTAAATATCACGCTGCAGCACTGTTTTTCCCCTATACTGGGCTATTTTTTTTTAACACTCCTCTCCTCCCTTGAAGAAAACTTTTTCAACAACAATCACAAAGAAAAACATTTCACCACCAGTAAACACTGTTTCACTGTTGTAAATTTAAAACACAAATGAATATTCTGGGTTGTCACACAATGTGACAAAACTGAATGAACTGAAGATGTATTTCTTTGACTGCACAATCATTGGCTATAATCATTTATTTGGAAACTATTTAAATGCCCAATATGTAGTAGCCCAAGGGTTAAAGACACAACCTGTACCAAAAGTACTGAACATCATTGCAAAGTTTTAGGAACTAATTCTGGAAACTAATGTGTGGAGCCAAATCCCATGTGTTAGGGCTGACTACGTAACTAGGAGTCCTCCAAACTCACTTTCATGTAAATTTATGTTTATCGAAAGGTGCTCGTTTGGAGATGAAATATATGTTACTAAAATTCGACAGTAACTGCAGCAGTTGTTTAGAACTTAAATCAACACAACACATTTTATTTTTTAGGGGGATATTTTACGACTGAGACTGCTTAGAATGAGGCATGATAATAATAAAAAGTCAGCTGACATTTTTGTCCATTTTATCATTGTTGTAAAGTCATTTTCAGATAACTTGTCCCCTTCATTGTCTGCAGTGCCTTGGACAGACCATTCTCATCATCCTGCCATGGTATGTCACTGCCCTGAAATCTTTATTTTGAAAAAAATAGATGGGTGGCTTTTCTTTCTGGCATACTCCCTTACTTCACAGCACCGTGAGGTCCTCTTAGTGCCCCTCTGTCACTGGCTTTACTGTGGTATTGTGTCAAGATGATCATGGCAGGGTGTGTATGAGGTGCGCACATGAGTGTGCACAAAGAAGCAGGAGGAGAATGTTCTTCAGTATCAAATATAGCACTCCACAGAGCTAATCATCTACGGGGTGACTTCCTGGGAGGATCAATGCTCCACTATTCCAGAACATTTTCTAGTAGTGACCCTCACTAGTCTGGGGAGAGTATTCTAAACGAAAATGGATAATAATAGGGAATGCTGGGGGATCACACCAGGCACAATGCCACACTTCAGGCAGTATATCACTACTCACTTATCAATGCTGGCTTTACTTCTGACAAATTCAGATGGGCACAAGGGCTCCCCAAGCTAGGAGATTGTTTGATTTTAGCTTTGGCTACTCTGGCTCCAGCTTCACTACAGTGGCATTGCTGGTCAAGATCCCAACTGAAGTCGTCATTTGAATTTAGGCCAAATCACCCTTTGACTCATTCTTTAAAGAGGTTAATAGCCTAACATTAATTAAGCTCTGTTTGCATGTAATTTTCAAAAAAGCTGTAGAAAAGGGAAACTATCATTTGCCCCATTTTATGGATGAAGAAACAGAGGTTTGAGGAGAATAAGAAACTTGCACCAAGTCAGGAAACCAGTAGGCAACAGAGCTGGATCTCCAAGACAGTTCTGATTCCTAAATACATTCTCTTAACCTGTATAGTGTATTTCTGAGCAATAGAGCGGTTAGAACACCTATCTACATTAGGCAGACATCCAAACTGACAAACTTAGCTTAATATTAAAGCACTCCTCCCAGAAAGGTATAGGTTTGTCCTTTGCAACACTCATGAAGATATTTTTACCCAAGAACCCTAGAACCTAGGTAACCTCATCCAGAGCGTAGGTCCACATAAAAGAGAAAGGTTATAATTGAAAATACAACTATTAAACATAACATTATGTTTCAGACATGATTCCTACCATGTCTTCAGGTAAAGAATATCACATTCCTTGAAGTATACTTGATGAAGATTTTACGTATTTATCTTATTAATAATAATCATTTACCTGTAAACCACATTATTTAGGAAGTTTCCTTTAGATTTCATCTAAACACCTCTGTAGAAATGCCGGCAGTGTTAGAATTAATCATGGTCACCATTCCACCCAGATTCTAGTGTGGGTGAGTGTTGGCCATAATGTCAAAGACGGTCTAGCTTCTAGCCCCTTCATGAATGAGAAATGCAGTTCCAGCTCCTCATGCGTGTTGTCATAGAATATCAGCAGAAGCATCTCCAGGGCTGGAAGCAGGACACTTTGGAAACTGGTGCTTGATGGATTCCTATATTCAGTGGTCCCAACCCTTGGAGGCGTTGAAGGCATTTTCTTATATTAGTCTATGGTTTCATTTTAAAGAATGGCTCTAAATACATTTCAAGGTAGTTCAACCTACATTTGATATTTATGATTCTTTAAAAGTATATACAATTCTGTGTTTATAAGATCTGAGTGGCACTTATTCTGTTTCTTGAGGGAAAATAGGGTCAGTTCATGCTTGATCCTCTTGTTCTTTCTCTATGCCCCCAATAACACTGGAAATTATAATGCTGCCACTTCCAGTGGCATCTGTTTAGCTTTGGTTCCTTCACACATATTTGAACTTCCATGACAAATCTGTGAGATAGATGGAGCAGGTATTGTCTTCCATATTTAATACATGAGAACATTGAGGTTTAAAATATTTAGTAGTAGGAGTACTGGGTGTATAATTCAAATCCTTCTACAATGGTGTGCTTCTCCTCCCAAAGCCCCAATTTATAGTATTTGCTGATTTTCAGGTGATAGTAATTCTACTACAGTGAATTTCAAGCTACCAACATGATGTGACCACATGCAGCATTAGGATGAGATGTACAAAACTGGCTCTCTTAAGCCAGTATATCTAGCTCCAGTACAACACAGGATCCTTTGACCCCTACCCCAGTGTTCTTTATAGGCCATCAAATTAAGTATCTATGATGTTAATTGAAACATATATCTATCACCATGTCCTGGAGAGGATGCCTTACGTGTATAGGCGTGCACAATATGGAGATCCCTTATGAGAAAATCAGTCAGAGACATTTCTTCTGCACACTTTGACATGCTCAAGTTTTAATCATTCTACTCTGGTTACCATCAAGTGGACTAGAGAAGGTGGCCCTGAAGTAATCCAGGGCTGTTCCTTTATATAGGGATGAGTCAGAGATCAACAGCTTGTTTCAGTCAATCCCATTCACATAGATCTTCTAGTCAAAGATCTCCAGATGCTTTCCATGCTTGTCTAACCATACCCATTTTATAGACAGGAAAGTCCAACGTCCAGGAAATTAAATGGCATGCTCAATGTCACACAGTACATAGAGCTGGAGTCAAGACTGGAATGCTTCCCTACTGCGCCAGGATGCTTAGTCTATCGCCATAAAAAACAAAGACTTCTGAAAAATGTGGCAGAGTTCAGAATACCTATCAGAGGCAATATAGAATATCAAAAGAGAGAACGTTGTGGGCCAACAGACATTCCACAAAGCCTGTTTTTGTCATGGTTTTTAGACTACGCTCCATGGAGCCTCAAGGGGCTGAGAGGCCTAGGAACATAGAAAGAGATCGGCCTAAGGGGGCAAGACTGGAATCCCCCAGCGAATGTGAATTAAAACCCTCTGCATTCCTCTGTTTTACATATTGGGAGTCAGATTAAGATTTCATCTGGAAAGAGGGTTCTGTGACATAAAAAAATAGTTAGAAAACCCCAACCAAGACCAAAGTCTAGATTGTTAATTTTCAAACAAAGCTCTTTGGTGAGAGTTACTGGCTCTCATAAACTGAAGGAGCCTCTGGCTGCTCTTTTCTCACGATCTGGAGAGATAATGTATGTGCAAACACACTGAAAATAAAGAAGGTGTATGCAACCTGAAGTCAACACAGGCCCTTTAACCCCGGTCTGATCCTTTCTGAAAGGCAGTGGACATTTCAGTGCCATGTAGATTTTTCTATTATATGACTTCCCAAACATGCAGATACTCCAGGTCCTCAGCTGACATCTTGGAGGCCAGCCACGACTTCTGGCTGCCTGAACAAGTTCACAAAGGTAACTACTCTTCCCACACTTGCTGGGGTGACACTATCATAGGCCACACAGACCTCGACGAGTCCTCTGTGAAAACAGATGCAGCGGCTGGGAATAACAATAAACATCAGGTTTTCAGACCTACAAATAATGCAGTCACTTCATGCTGCATGTAAGATGAAAAACTGAAAAAACTGTGAAAGCAAATGAAATATGGCCTGAGAAGGATTCCATACTGCTATACTTGAGTCCTTGTGGATGAACTGTAATCTAGCTTAATAGTCAGATTGAAAACCTAACTTAGGAGTATGAGCCTGTAATAATCGCTAAGTCTTGGCCAATCCCAGTGGCCATACTGCAACCATTCATACACTGCTAAGTGTTCAAACTGTGTTCAAATAAGGCAAATGCCAAGCTATAACCAATCCAGCCACTCGGTACCTCAGTTCCAATTTCATCTTTCACTACGTGGCTGCGCTGGAGTCTCCGTGAATCTGGTGTGACTCTGGGGGCTGCTCGATTCACGAATCATTCATTGCTGAATTAAACTCCATTAAATTTAATTTGGCTGAAATTTTTCTTTTATCAAAACAAAGAAAAATGTCTTAAGTAGCCAAAATAATTCAATTGTTTTAAGTAGGAAAGAGACATACAGGGAACGTACTGAGTCAAATGGTGTAGATTTAGTTTGTATTATACTATATTAACGTAGGCTCCACTCAGAACCGATATTAAGTACTAAATATTGTCAGAGACAACATTATAAGCATATAAAGACAGACTTATACTCAAGAACATATTTTTAGACAAATATTCATCCTGAAGCTACAATGCAAAAATACATAGGAAGAGAATACATATATATTGCCCATTACTATTATGGTTTAAAGTATTTAAATGTTGGTATTTATGTATAAAATTTAACTATATGTTTGTTCATGTAAGGGCATTTATAGTGTTCTTTTAAAGATGACTAAAATGTTATATAATTTCTTGTTGGAATAAAAAGACTTTAGGGCTGATATTATTATTTAAAATGCAATTAAATAACTTAAAATATTCAAACCATATAAAATGACTATGAATTAAAGCATTTGTGGAATCAAGGTTGGAATACTAATATCTATTAGGATAAGGATTATTAAATATTTTGTATTTTTCTAGATTTTGATGAGTATATAAAGTGAGGCTAAAATTTAGTTTTAGCTTATCAAGGCCTCCCCATTTCACTGTCTTTTAAGATGATATGCACTAAGAGAAAATGCTTGAATCATGTTGGTTGCTAATAAATGTAACACATTGAAAATAGCTGTTAGTATCTTACTAAAAAATCCTTACTAAAAAATGCAGGCAGAGATGGAAAATATTCCTCTCCATTACTCTCAAAGCTTAAATTTCACCATACTTACCAGGCATGTAAAAAGTTAATCTTTAGCAAAGCAAATGTGCTTAAAATAGTTAGTCTATTGTTCTCAACAAGTTATAAACCTGGATTATAAAACTGTTAAACACTAGAGATACAAAACTCAAATACACGAATTCTTTGGCACACTTTTTTTTCCTTCTATGTTACTTTCCTTTTATAAAAGCTCAGGTTTTATGACTGAGGATTTAAAAAAAGAGAGAGAGAAAAGGAATGCAAACTTCTATACAGAAAGCCAAGTGCTAAGAGCCATATTTTAAAGTAGCATACACTATCGTTTAAATCACAGTTTCGGATTTGGCTGCTTTGTTGTAACAAAACATTTCATGGTCAAACATTTTATTAATATGATATTAAGAAATATAATATTAATATATGACATTTAGACATATAATATTAATAAATATTACTAATTATATTGATACACAGAATAAAAGAAAAACTAACTCAAAGAATATGCTAAAATGTCCTCTAAAGCTAAATTTTCTTAGACCCCCCCGCAGGCTACTACTGAAAGAAAATAACAAGAGTGGAAGATATTCTCAACATCATCACAACCCTGAAAAATTGCCATTTTTACCTCACTTTATAGACAGGCAACCTCAAGCCCAGGCACACTGAGGTCTGCTGGAATTTGATTTTCTTTTCTTTTCTTTTTTGAACCCAGATCGTCTGATACCAAGTCATTTTCTTTTCCTATTTATACAAAATTGTTTCAACAGATGACCATATCCCAATTTAAAAGAAAATAAGGAGATAATTTACAGAAATATAGACAAATTAGGAGAGGATTGAATTATTCATTTCTCACAAAGGATTCACCCCCAGATTAAGTTATCAGCTCCTATAACTCCTCTAGAGGCCAAAACTTGTCCTCAGTATTTGAGCAAACTTTCTGTAAATACGAAGTAGCTTTGTAGATAGAGCCAAGCTTGGCGAGTGATCAAATTTATGTGTGCTTCAGTTGCAGTATCAAAAAAGAAAAAAAAAAGGTCTTAAGTGTGTCTATAATGGAGAAAGGGACGTAAACAACCATAAACATGGACACAAACATTTGAAGCCACAATTTTAGGCACTGGACAACAGTCCATGGCTGTGATCCTTGAGAGCAGGAAGACACCGGAGATAAGCTTTATGTTTATCTTGGCTTTTTGCCTTGGGGCACTTTTCAAATTGCAACTAGGGCAAGTGGAACCCAGAGAGCAGCTGAGTGAAGAAAACTGAGACCTGATTTTTGGGTGGCAGATATGGTAGGAATTTGTGGAGCAGGGTATTAGAGAGGAAGCTGCACAAGAAAAGAAACACTCTAGAAACATGTATGGGGGTTTCTTGAGCCTTTAGACAAATATTAAGAAAATCGTATGCGAGACCTACCCCAAGCAGCTATTCTGTGAGCAGAAAAGGGTGTTTGAGGGCTACTAAATGTCAGATGTTAGAGTTCCAACCAGCCAAGGAAAAGAGACTTTGCTGAACACTCTCAAGATTCAGCTGAGACTCCAAAAAAGGCAATGCCTTAGAAGGACTACTCTAATCCTAAAACAAGGATCACTCTAGGTTTGCCCTAACAGAATCTAAAACCAGGCCTCCATTAGTTCCAGCTGATCTGCCAGAAAATTAAATGCCTGCCAGAACAAAACTCATTACTCTTTAAAGGAAGACAATCTAAAGTTTTTAAAGAAAAACATCTAAAGTTTTAACATTGTCACATCGACAGAGTCCACCAAAAAATAAAAAATTACCACATATGTGATCTGGCTGACATCTAAAGTGAATAGTTGTTGTTTCTGCCTGCCCAAAATATCTGTCTCATACTTTTTTTTTTTTTTTGAGACAGGGCCTCACTCTGTCACTTAGGCTACAGTGCAGTGCAGTGGCATGATGGCAGCTCGCTGCAGCCTTGGCCTCCTGGACTCAAGCAATCCTCTCCCCTCAGCCTCCCAGGTAGCTGGGACCATAGGTGTACACCACCATACTTTGATAATTTATTTTTTATTTTTATTTTTTTTGTAGAGATGGATCTCCCTTTGCTGCCTGGGCTAGTTTTGATCTTCTGGGCTCAAGTGATCCTCCGGCCTTGGCCTCCCAGTCTCCTACTTTTAAGAACACAAATTCATAGCAAGAGAATCTTTCTTTCCCCCAGGGAGCACATTCCATTTGGTTCAGCCAGGGCCCATTCTTACTAGTGGCCAAGTGACCAAAGGAAATAGGATGTCCTATTTCTTGGACACAGGGAGGGGCACATGACTCAATTTGGGCCAATTACTGTCCTCTTTGGCATATGTCCGTAAAAGTGTTGTCATTCAAGCTAAGTGGTGTAAGGGTGAGGGGGCTGATGGCATTATGTGTGCTACAGGAAGCAAGTCTGTTCTAGAGATGGGGAAATAGAGATGTGGCTGTGATGATTTCATTTGTGCCCTTGGATTTAGCCCTGTCAAAAGGATTTTGCAAACCTGGTATGGTAAAATTCAGAAGTGTTTTAGTTCTGGATTATTAACAATACCAGTTCTGATAGAGTCTTAGATGCTCAAGTTAGCACACATGCTACACTGTGACCCAGAATGTAACTTTCTAGTGAGAGAATCAACATTTGATAGCTGAAAATTGATAGTCCTGGCTCCTTGTTAAAAGCTGTGTTATCTTGGGCCAATCTCTTACCTTCTCTCCTCCTCTCTGTACACTGAGAACAGAGGCCTTCTAGGGCTCTTTCTAGCTGCAAAATTCCATGAGTCTATGAAATAAGGGACTTTCCACAGTCAGCTAGATAACAAGTTTAATGGTAATTTACAAAAGTGACTTCTTCAAGCCAACAAAGAAAGGGTGTAAAATGAGAGATACAGGAATCCAGTGGCAAAGCTTAAAGAAAAAGCTCATATAGCCTCTCAATGACCCAATTTGCTGATTCTTTGATCAATTCTTCTCCTTTTGTTTGCAAGGTTGAATTAGACCAATTCTATCATCTAGTAATTTGGGCTCCCGAGAAACTCATTGTGAGTGAGGCAGAAACTGAAACAGGCAGGCGCATTATTGTTTTCTCTCAGCAGCTGTCTCTTAAGGATTTTGAAAAAAAAATCACATTTTTCCAGTTCCCACTTTCTAATATGTAAAATTACTCATGATTATTTAAGACTGATATTACAAATAAAAATAAGAAAAGATTGTGCAAGTATTTGGATAAATGTAGTAAAATTATATTTGCTCATCGTCTCTGCATTTGTTAGGATCACCAGAAAGACTAATAGGGAACAAGCACTTGCTTTAAATCTATGGTATTTACTGATTTGTTTTAATGAAAACAGGCTCAGTGGGAAATTCCTACTGTATTTGCAAAGAGACCATGTTACCTATCTCTTAGCCTTGTGATCATGGTGATCATGGAAAGGCTAGTTCTTAGAAGTGAGATATGAATAAAGATAAATCCTAGTGACCTATACAAACACTGGTTATCTGTTTCCTGCCACAACGGTGCTCAAGGTTGGCTGTATATAGGCCATTGAGCCTTTCCTCTTTAGAAGGACAGCAGTTGAGAAAGGGCTTCAGGGAGACAATGGGAGGTGCCACAGACAGGAAATATATGAACTGAGAGTTTCCAACTAAAAAGCTCATTAATAAACATGTATGAATTCTCTTCTATTCATAAATATTATTCTAGGCAACTAACTGTATTAATAAAAATTTTACTATATCAATTTTATTCTCATGTGTCTTTTGATAAAGAATGTTAGGAAAAAAATTTAGAAATATAAGCAAAAAGAAAACAAAATTTTCCAAAATCCAGCAACTCAAACATTAACTGTGTCTTCACAATTAGGTATACACTTTTCCAGTTTTTAAAAAAATGCCAGCACCATTTGAAAGCATTTTATAATCATCATCTCATTTAACCCTTACAGCAACTCAATGAGGCAGTTATTCATATTATTCCCACTTTACAGATGAGAGTCACACAGCCCTGCCTAATTTCAAAGCCTGTGCATTTAAGCACTAAACTGCCTTCAATGCATATATGTAACTATATAAATTGTATATACATATACATATTCATAGATGCATGTATGCACTCATTTCTACATTCATATAAGCACCAATTTGTATAACTGTACCCTAAATGTTATAACTATATATAGTAATTTGTAATTTATATTTCTCACAACATATCAAGCAAAGCTTTCCAATTAGGTCACAGGAAGCCACAGACTGCGAGACAGGAAAGGTCAGCTGCTATTTGTTAGCTATTGAGCTCCAGAAGGGAGAATCAAGGGTACAAAATCTTGAGAAGAATATTATCTGACATGATCAAGGGTACAAAATCTTGAGAAGAATATTATCTGACATGGAAAAGGACCTGTGTCTTAAGCCAAGAGAAACTCCTGAGTCTGCTCAAAGTAGAAAAGTTTTTGAGCTATAATAGAATGTGTCCGGGTGTTTCTTCATTACTCATGTTGTCTGAGCCACTTTCCCCCTCTAGGAGTGGAAGGGACTATAAGGCAAGTCCCTATTCAGCATGAGGATTGTGTAACAAGTCTCTATAATTCAGAAAGGTGACTAAGCAAGTAGACTTGAGGTCCGTACTCAGCCTCATAGAGCTGAGCATAGTCAATGAATGTTTTATAAAAGTGATGCGTGACTCCCAAGCTTCATCTACAACTCTACAAGTGACAAATCAACTTAGATCCTCGCTGCTACAACTCAGCAGTTCACAGCAAACTAATTCTTGTTCTCTTTAAACCCTGTTACTTCCAGGTCCCCCCTTATCCCCTTTCAAAAATGATTGTTACCACCACTACTGCAATTTATCTGGCAGAAAAATTTGGACCCACCTCTTACTCTCCCTTCTTCATTCCTCCCTCCTCTCCTCATGTAGTAACCTTATACATTCTTCTTTTTTGATATTCTGGCATTGGTTTCTTCCTTTATATGCCCATTGCCTTGGCCCTGGTCAGTGTTCTTATGATGTTCTTATAAATACTGCCATCATTTTACTATGAGCAGCATTAAGAAGGAAATAGGCCACTAATAATAATTGTTCTGGAACAACAGGTTTAAACTTGATTGTCCTGGCACACTAGATGTATGTTTACCCACTTATGCAACCCCATCATCCTCTTTCTCCCTGTCTTCATTTTTCCTGCATACCACTGCCACATCCTTAAACATAAAGTATAAGCTTCCTGCTAAGGTTTTTGTTAAAATCAAATCCAGGCTTTATACTGCATTCAGAATAACTTCCAGATTTCTCAGTCAGGCCTTTATAATTTGGTGCCTCCTTAACCCTCTCAGTTTTTCTTCTGTGACTCTTTTCCATGACCCTGCCATTTCAATTAATTGTGATACTCAGGGTTCTTTAAACATACCAGGTATACTCCATCCACTACATCTTTGATTGTACCCCTCCCCCTCCTCTCAACCAGAGAATTCCTATCCCTTTCAAGTCCATTCACTTTTCACAACAGCCCTAAATGCTTAACCATACTGTCCTATGAACATATATTCTACCATTTTAGTGCTCAGAATGTATCATTCTATTCCTTACTTTTGTCTCTGTGTATCTCATCTAGACAAACAATAGTAAGAATAACTTATACCTAGAAAGAACTGTACAGTACACAAAGCACTTTCTAATACATTATCTGACTTGATCCTGAAAACCAGAAGGTAGCAATTACTTCTTCCAGTTTTGCAGATAAGAAAACTGAATCCAAAAGGCTAAAAGATATTGCCAAGTTTACACGGCCAAAATTCCCTTTTCTGGCTGGGCGCGGTGGCTCACGCCTGTAATCCCGACACTTTGGAAAGCCGAGGCAGGTGGATCATGAGGTCGAGAGATCAAGACCATCCTGGACAATATGGTGAAACCCTGTTTCTACTAAAAATACAAAAATTAGCTGGGTATGGTGATACATGCCGGTAGTCCCAGCTACTCTGGAGGCTGAGGCAGGAGAATCACTTGAACCCAGGAGGTAGAGGTTGCAGTGGGCTGAGATCACGTCACTGCATTCCAGCCTGGTGACAGTGTGAGACTCTGTCTCAAAAAAAAAAAAAAAAAAAAAAAAAAAAAAAAATTACCATTTCTAAATTTAGTAAAATGAATAAAAATATCAAACCTTAGACAAAATATACCAACGACATTCAAACAAAGGAAGAGATACACTCTCTGGTAAAGCCATATTTGAAAAATTGTGGCCAAGGAAAGGGAGATATGACAATACAAAGACCCAAAGACCAACACTAACTTCTAGCTCCAAAGCAGTTCCAGGAGAGAAAAGCACTTCTAGAGAGTTGAACAAATTTGGGGACAAACTTCCAAATGCCCTACAATCCAGAGGGCAGGACTCTGAGGGGTCAGTAGGCAGTTCTAGAATAAGCTTTTTAGAGTAGAAGTCCTGGCTCACTACTACCACGTTGACCCACCTAAGGTGAGAATGACTCCTTGGAAGGTGAAGCTATAGCAGGAGAAGTAAGTATATAGGACTAACTGTCTTTATCAAAAGCAAATGTTTCAAAACTCTCTCCAACTTATAGAATAATTTGAATCCAAAGGTTCCCACTTGTAAGACTGAAATATGACCTTGTCTTTAAAAAAAAAAATAGATCCCAGTATAAAATGTTAAATAAAATTGCAGAACAAAGAATAGAGCCCAAAGTAACCAACTATAACTAGCCATAATCTCAGTTGAGTCCTCTTCCCTACTCTCAAGCAAAAGAAAAATCCTAGTGCTACCCAACCAATGAAGTTCATTTCTCAAAGAAAACAAAAAGGTCTCGGGGAAGAAGCAGTACAACTCAAATATGATTTACAGATACAATCTTTAGAAAAATAGATGGTCTAGCTAGCACTTTCCACGTTAAATATGAGAAAGAAAAAAAATAAATGACAGCAACTATGCAAATATTTTTCAAAGCATAGAGGAAAGAGGAAAGAATGCAAGGAAAGGAGAAAAGTTTCAAGCAAACACTGATAAAAAAATACCTTCTAGAAAATAACACTGGAGAAACAGAAAAATATCCACTTTGAATCATAAAAGACATTACAAAGAATGAGTTTGATGAAAGAATAAAGCCAAAGATATAAGACAAACAGATAATAGAATGAACAGAAAAGAGTGAGTTTGGACCTTCGGATACAAAATTAAGACCAAAACACCACTTCTAGAGAACTGATAAATTCTAAATACAAAGCGTCATTAGGAAAAAAAAAAATTAGGTTGGTAAATTTTGTCAAATGCCTTTTTGGTGTCTAATGCATCTATGCAGGTGACTGTACATTTTTGCTTCTTTTGCTAGTTAAGGATTAATATCCTTAATAAATAAATATTTTATAAATAATAAAAAATATCATTAAATAAATAGATAAAGATTATGAACAAGACTGGTAAACATTAACAACTACGTTAAAGTTATTGATGGAACAGGAAACCAAGCAATCTCAAATTTGGTTAAAAGGACTATAGCACATTTGTACCATGAAATGCAAGGAGCTCATTAAAAAGGCATTATTGAAATGAAGAGGGAATCTTCAAAATATACTATTAAGAGGAAAAATGCAAGGTCAGAAAAAGCGTAGAAAAATTCCACATATATTAAGAAACAGAAAAACAGAGAGAAGCCATCTATATCCTTACCATCTCTTTCCAATCATTACTAAATCATGCTTCATTTTCCAAAAGACTGAAGTGCAGTAATTTTTCTCCAACCACATGCTAGTCCAAGCTACTTTCACACTAGTCCAAACTGCCTTCATTTTTCCCCTTTCACTTCTGCAACAGCCTCCCAACTGAATTCCAACACAGTACTTATCCCCTTCTACCCAGTCTACACTCTAGCCATTCCAGGCACCCTCAGTTCCTTGAATAAGCTATGGTCCTGCTGGCACACGGTCTTCTGCATACTTTCTTGCCTCTATCTAGAACATTCCCCTCTAGTCTAACTCAATCTTCCAGTCTTCCTTCAGATTTCAGCACAAACATCCCTTCCTCAGAGAAACTCACGTACTCTTTTATGCTGTATTTAATTTATAGTTATACATTTACTTGTTTGCGATTAATATCTATTTCCTTTTGCCAGACTATAAGCTCTAGGAAAGTTGGTAACATGTGTGTTTGCTTAACATTGAATCTTCAACAAAGTACCCAGCTTAGCAGACAAACAGACAAACAAACCAACAAACAAACATTTCAATGTCTCTTTCCCCATTTATCTATTTACCTGTTTGTCTATCCCTCATCCATTCATCCATCCACATACCCATCCTTTCTTTAGCTGTATTAAAAATATCTGGAAGAAAACATTAGCCATTATTAATATCTAGGGATTGGGATTGAGGGAAGAAATGGGGGTAGGTAGAGACTTGCTCTTTATTTTTAATACGTGTATTTGTTTGCACATTTATTAATAGTAGGTACACTGAAAAGTTAAAAAATAATTCATATAACAAAACTACTACTTTCTTGTTGATGACACGAAATCAAGTGTATCTTAAAAATGTCTTCAGTCTACAAAGGTAATTAGTAGTATCTTCATATCCTGTCACTAGGACTATAATCATGTCTCTGAGGGACCTGCATACTAACACAATTCTCTTTTCTTGCCAACTCAGTTCAGTTCTATTTCAAGTATAAATAGATCTTCTAATAAGCATTCTTCTGCATGTTTGTATACTCATGCGAAGACATCTTTTTTCTCATTAAAGGTGTTAGAAAATTCCCCGAGGAAATTCAGTCATGTTGTCATAGTCTTTTCACAGAAAGGAACAACGTGTAGGAAACAGATTCTCTTGATTTTGATTAATGAACAAAGGAAACTCCAACCTAATTTGCCTTAAAGCACCTTTTCTTGATGCAACTACTAGCTCCTACCAACAATACAAGATGGTAAATTCTCAACAATTAGGAAAGAATTCTTCAAATTAGTAACTTAAGGGATCTTTCTTGGTCTCGATTTCTACTTAACCTACGGGCAAGTATCTTTTGGTCACCTTTTTAGTTTGGAGAATTAACACAGCAGCAATAGGGGCCATGCCAGGTCTTTCCACCTTTATACATGACTACTGTATATCCTTTTACTCATCAGATTTGGTTGAAGAAATGGGCCTCAGACTTCTAATTTTGGTTTCTACACAGGGCAAGTCTGGATTTAGAATACAACCATAGAATACCTCTGTAGAATGAGCCCTGTACATTAAAAGGAAAACTAGGTCTTTTAGTGTGTTTTCAGGTTTTCTAAATTGTTATAGAAGGGAGATGATCTTGTCTAACCATTTATCAAGTTCTGCATTCTTAGGTGTAGGATGCTGTTACGACTTTAAGAACGTCTGGAGATGAAGATGAGCCATGAAGTATTATAAGAAATCATTCACAGCAAAGAAATCTTATTCAGATAACATCTAGCAGAACACTTGGGGGTGGAGCAATGGTGAAAGGAGGAGAAAATTTAGTAGGGATTTGATTCTGTGAAAATCTATGACCACCTTTAGAGGACAGAAATCCAAAATCATTCACCCTCAGCATAATTTCCACCCTTAGTATAATTCACCATTAGTTTAATTAGAATGTGCCACTTCTGATTGCCAAAGTCCAAGGATTAGTCACTTGAATAGGAAGGGTTCTTCTTATACAAGTGACCTCTGCAAAAAGTCAGGATTACTTCCCAGTACTCTAGCACACTCCAATAAATACATTTCAGAATTTATTGATATGAAAACATTGTACTTAAAATCCATGCACCCTTGACCTATGTCATAGCAGTCAGAATAGGGGTTATCTTTGGAAAGGTAAATTGACTGTGAAGAGGCATAAAGGAGGTAGCCTCCTGGGTTTTGGAAATATTGTAAATTTTATCTGGCTTATGGCTCCACAGGTACACACCCATGGGAAAAGTCATTGAGCCACACATTGATGACTTGTGCACTGCATGAATATAATACTTCAATTAAAACAAAATTTAAGTAAAAGTATAATGGTTTTCTGAGAAAGAAGATTAGGGAACTCTGCATTGAAGAAAGTATTTTTAATAAGAAAAACAATGTAATCTGATTGTCATTTCTAAGATCTAATAAAATGTTATGCTATAATAAGAATTCCATTACAAATAATGTTTTACAGATGTCCTAAAGATGGGGCCCCATTAATAGCAGCAGGAGAATGAGAAAGTCATTTGAAATGCTCAATTTTTATTAACGATCAGATACAGACAATTGGCCATCAGCCTGCTACTTGGGAGAATAAACTACTTTGAAAATTTTTATAACAGAAATTTCTTTCCAACCTCCACTAATACTTAAAGGAGAACCAAAATTATGACAGCATTGCCAGAGAAAATCAACTACACTACAATTCACACACACACACACACACACACACACACACACACACACACGGGGCATTTGTGCATGCTGAAGAAGCAAGGAGCAGCTGGATATGTTGTCACACTCTCTAGCTGTTGGGGAATTGCTCCCTCCTTTTCCACCCAGCATAATCTGCCTTTAAATCCTTGAGAGTGTGGACTACATATTGTAAACATGGATCCTACAATTACATTATCATTAGAATATAGGTAATAATGCACACTTACTCTAGCAACTAAGAACTAAATAATATGAGATGATGGTTTAACCAAAAAAAGCATAAATCCAGAAGCCAACAAATGACTGAGACAATTGGAACTACCTGAGTTCATTACCATCAATGGGAAGGCAAGTCTGTGTTCTCAAATGGAACTGGCCTATAGAGCTTCTAGAAAATTTCCAGATAAATCATCATGCATGAATCCCGCCCTTTTCCTGGAACATTTTGCCCAGTCCTAAATATCAACTCCTACTCTAAACTGAAAGTTCACATATTTCATTTCACAGACCGTAGCCACAGTGGCAGGTTACTTCATGTGAAATGACAGGATGTACAATATGACTTAAAAAAAAATACTTTCTTTTATCCCCTATTTAAGTGTGTACTTTCATACTTGTCAGCCTACACAGGGTTTCTTCAATAAGCTCAACTCAAATCCAGCCAAATCCAGCATCCCCCTAAACTCCCAAGGAGGAGGTTCCAGGGTCTCTTATACACAGAGCCTCCTGAGGCCCACGTCTCCATTTCCACAGTCTGAATCTGAGCTCCTGCTCTCTCTACACGCCGTCTTTACCTTCATCCTGCATTCTCAATATCACAGACAAAAACCTGAGCTCACGCAACAACCAAACTGTCTTCTATTTCTTTCTACTTGCCCTGTTCTTACCCTGCTTGCAAAGTGCCTCCCCAATATTTAGGGGCCTGCTCCTCTCTGCCTAACCACCTCCAGTCTCTCTATTCACCTGTCTACTTTTCACAGCCGGAGTTACTGTTTCAAAATACAGATATTACCACATGTTTGCTTACAGCCTTCTATGACTCCCCATTTCACAAGGAACAAAAACCCCAACCCCTTAGCTTGGTATTTAAGACCATCTACAAGGAAACTACAATCTAACTTTAAAAGTTAACCTTCACACCATGCTCTCACCTCTCTACCTTATGTTTTGGTCATATCTCCCATATTTCCTCTCAAACTCAAAACATCATCATATCTTTGCAAAACCAGTTCCCTTCAGTTTGAATGCTCTCCTCTCCCATGCATATTTCAATATCAATTTCAAGTGAGAAACAGTATAATTTTGTGATAAGACACCAGACCTTGGCTTCAGGCAACCTGGTTCAAATCCAAGGGCTGCCACTTTCTTGTCATCAAATCTTAAGCAAGATGCCTAACTAACCCTGAAGAGAAAGCCTCAGCTTCTTCATATCTATACAAAGAGGATGGATAACAGCCTCTATATTGCAGGGTTGTGGAGAGAAATCTAAATGAGTTAAAGCAGAGAAAGCACTTAACACAGTCCTTTGTAGTTATTAGGCATTCATATTAGCTATTATTGTTATGGAACTTAATGTCATCTTCATTATTATCCACCTCAAGATTTTCCTGCCACATAAATTGGAATTCATACCTTTCTTCTCTTATCCCCTCTCCAGCGTGCTCTCCATGGCTTTACATAAAATAATTGTCAAAACGTGACACATATGATAGTTATTTATGACTGCCTTACTTCCCAGGAAAGAATATATTTCATAAACAGTTCTTAGCACACAACCACATCTTAATCATCGGTAGTGATGGTTGTCTACCCAGTACTTTGCATTTTTTTCCCTCAGTTATGCCATCATTCATTCATGTCTTCCAAATCTACAATCATTTAGGCCAGCAACCTGGACAGTAGGTGAAAGTCCTCACTTCCCCATTTATGTACACTAATGTTCACTAAACCTTGCAGAGTCTGCTCCCTTAACACACTATAACCTGACCCTCTCCAGCCCGGTTGGCATTGCTTTGCTGAATTGTTGTTCACAAAGAGTATTATAATTGTTTCTAACTACAGATTTTTAATCAAAGTAACCTCCCAAAACAAAACTTCTGATCACCCCTATGAGAACACCTACCACCCTGAAATTGTCTGCTTATTCATCTGCATTACCAACTAAATACCAAACTTCTTGCATGCAGGAAACATCTTTTGTTCAAAATGAGTGGCTTGGTGCCTGGCATGCAGTAGGCTATCAAAAAGCACATGTTGCAAAAATGAGTGCATCATTCCATTCCATTACAACTCTCTCTGCTTAGGTTGAAACTGTATCCTTAGAAATGCTCCAAATATGGATTGTAGGCCACACCAATATAGCTCTAAGGTCGGGTCAAGGGGTTAGGAATTCCTCAGCGGGTTTAGGAATCCTGTTCCACTAGCTTCTGTGGGAGACTTACAGGCCAGCAAAAGTAGGGAAAGAGACAGGCCCAGAGACAGGATGGGACCAGGAGAAACAATTAATGTGAGATCATCTCTCTTCTCTAGGGCATGATTGTCAGGTCAGTTCAATGTTTATTGCAACCTCATCCTTGTGTTCAGGGGCAACACAGTCCATGTAGAAAAACCTACCTACAACTATGAAGGGTATTGTCATGCACCACCCAGATCCCCTTCAGTAAGATACGACTGATTTCCCAGCTACTGAGAGTGTGGCTGACTCTGATGCACATTCCTTTGGCTGAAGAGAGCCTCCTTACCCAAAGTCATGCCCCTTCCCAAGCAACCCACATCCAGTGATTGGTTCATGCCAAGGTATAAAGGCCCAGCCCTATCACCCAACTTGGAACAACTCTGAAGGGCTACCCAAGTTTCACTACTCCTTAAATGTTGGCAGAGATATCTACTGAGACTCCATCACAGTCCAACTTCTCCCTGTATCCACACTCCACACCTGCTTCCTTCCTTTTCCTTCACAGACTGTGATCTGAGTAAACCTCCTGCTGATTACACTGTCTCAGAATCTGCTTTCCAGAGCGCCTAACCTGTAACAGCCGGAGATAAAGCATATAGAATGGAATTTAAAGACAGCACACATCATAACCCAAAGTTTGGTCCCTAGAACTGTTTTGCGTGGACTTCATAGGGGTAAAACACTGTGAACTAGTTGCCAACATTAAAAAATAATTTTTTAAAAGCCAAAGCTCTGGCAAGAATGGGCCGGTATTTGCTCATGGCACTGACAGCTGGAGTTGAGGGATAGTGTTCCATCTCGATGGCTCTCACTGGCTCCACTGTGTGACAGTCCCTACTGGCACCCTTCATTTATTTCCTTACCTGCCCGACCCTGAGGGCATTTGAGCTGATGGGTCACAACTGATGCCAGGATTCCCATCCCTAACCTCAAGGCAGGCTACTTCCTTGATCAGCCTACTGCTTCCCTCAATAATTTACATCTCTCATCTGACTTTTCCCACAAAATGTACTCTCTGTGGGCTGGTTCTGTGTAGTAGTAATCTTGGTAGCTCTCCCCTAGTGGATGCTCTAGGTTGGTGGACGTAGCAGCTGTTCTAAGCATGCTTGCTAAGTGAATAAAATTTTAATAGAAAACTCCCATCTCTACTTTGTGATAACTGAGTAGTATCTATTTTTCTGCAATATTCTGAAGGAGACTGTGTGACTATTTGGATGTTTGAAGATGTTTTCTTGACACACAGAAGCTGATCTCTCCTTCGCAGAAAGCATAGCCAGCAGTGTGTTTTCAAGGCGTAGGGATGAACACAGAATTTTGGAGTGGTTGAAACCCCAGGGGTAGTAAGTAGCCCATATCATAGAATTCTTTTACTGACTGAAGTCCCCAAGAGCAAATCCCTGGAGAACTTAGCAATGCAGAGCAGGTCTAGGCTGTGCTGCCCGTGTGTAGGTAAATGGCTTAAGTAATTGCTGTCCTTGGGCATTCAGTCAAAACGCAAGAGTTGAGACTATAAAAGGGCAAGTGCTCCCACAGAGTAAAAATTATAAAGTATTGTTAGACAGAATAATATGTGACTGCTGACATTTCACCTTTTATTATTATAGCAACGCTTTAAGAAAGAAATGTAGTTAAGGTTGTCAGAATTTCATTTTAACCCCCTCCTTCGAGGCTGTTAAAAATTCACTCATGCTGAAACTTGCCTTTCAGGTTCTCAGCGAGATTTGTGCTTTGTTTTTAATCCGTTGTTCTCTAATGGAATGCAAAATGTAATTTGGGGGAAAGGGTTTTTCCAAGGATCTTTCTACAAACTGCTTCCTATCTCAATTCCCCCCCCTTTTTTGTCTGCCCCATTCTCTGCCAAAAGGTTAGCTGTAACAACAAAAACAACCCCAAAGATACACTCAACTGACAGAGGATTAAAGGCTTTTGGCAGTGCTTATAAAAATAGCTTCAGCAATAAGCAATACTCAACAAGTAGGAATCTGTTCAGTGGCAGTCACTAAAGGCAATCACAGCCTTGAAGTGCCATAAATGTCCATAATAGATGCAGTTAAATCAACAGGTATTTGTGGAGCACTCACTGAATAAAAGGTAACCAATGACAGTATAAAAATTTCTTCGTAGGTGTGACAGAGGTGACAATCTGCTAGGAAGGAGGAACCAGAGATGTCTCAAGGCTATATTTGTATAACAAACTGCTTTAGATCATGTGCTCTTGGTACTCAAAGCTCCCCATACCCTTACCCATAAGCCATCTCCCACTGATGACAACATGCTAGAGGAAGGGGGGATGAGGCAATGATTCATTGATCAGCTACTAGGTGTGAGGCAGAATGCTAGGCACTTTATAATTATAAGGTACTGTGAAGATATAAAGAGGCATGAGCCCTCTCCCAATCCCCACTCTCCAGCTGAAACACACTTTAGGTATATCCACCTGAGCATAAATGGTTTTCAAACACTCCTATGCTTGCTTTGCTTATCTTAAACTAAAGCAGCTGTCCAGCAAGACTTATTATGTTGATCAGCATATGACACATCACCATATATAATATTTACTTTTGTAGACATCCTGCCAGCTCTTTGATAAATGTGTTAGGTCTTGCATGTGCCATCATTCCCATTATAGTAATCCCACAACTTGGGGAAATGCTATAATTAGCGTTTTATTATTATAAGCATTTCTGTAACACTTTCCATTTAAAGATGGCTTAACAACCAACTCCACTCTGTATGTCTCACAAGAAACCAGATAAGTGAACACTTGGTAGCTTTGCTTTATGGCCTTGAATCCTTAGGTCCAGGGTTGAAAGAAATCAAGAGTTATTGCAGTCAGCTCAGACCTAAGACCAACACAGCTGTTCTCTTTTTAGCCAGCCTCTCAGCCTGATGCCCAGCTGCTTCCCAATCTTTACTCTGAAAAAAAGTATATATATATATATAAAAAATATTATTTTTAAATTCTTGGAATTAAAAACTCATAGTTAGAATATTGGCCCCGATTCTCCATTTTTAGTATGAAGAACTCACATCTTGGGCTTTTGCCAGGTATTGCTGGGAGGATTTTGGCAGATCTGAGGCAGCCCTGAAGACAATTTCCCTCAGCTGGTGAAAAAGCAAAGCTGAATCTTCTCAGGGTCCATTTCTCCCAGCCTGCGTTACAGGCGGAGTGCAGGTGCACTGTCCAGTCTGGCAGAAGGAGCAGTGGTGCCCGTGGGACAGGTTAGTGGGGGAAGCAGGTTGGTCTTACGAAACTTCTTTGGAGAGCAATATGGCTGCTCAGGGATGTGCATCATGGCCACAAGAAGGTAAGACCCAGGTGGTTCTGGTTTCTCGGTATGGAATATTTAGCCATTGTTTTAGAACATGGGTGGCAAAATATAGTCAAAAGCATAAAAGAATAATTATAGTTCAGCTTCTGAAAGGGTCTTGTGGAGAGGTGTCCCTTTCTCCTTAGAGTCAGCCTGTTTCTCCTGTTTTATCTACCACTCTTGAATCATGCTGTTATCCCACATTTGTGGCAATGAAAATGTTTACTCTCCCACATCATCTCATTATCTTTATGATACTTGCTATTAAATCTGGAGACAGTTATTCCTTGTTAAACGTAGTTTTTAAACTAGAATCTTCATGGCTCCATAGTATATGTGTAATGGTTGCTCAAAATATTTTATTTTTAAACGATGGTAAATGTTGCTAATAATATTTCTGCCAGTACCAAGAAAGACACTTATCTCAATTTGGAATATATGTATGAACAGGGCATTCATTTCCATTTTAATTCCAAACCTAATTAATTTCTGTTATGCTGTTTACTCCTCTTTAAGCTGATTGGGTCAGCTGGTCCATCCCTCATTTTCAAAATCAAATACTTCCTCTGTCCTCTCCTTTTCCCCCAAATACAACTGCACCATCATCATCATAATCATCACCATGATTGCTTGAGCACTTTCCACGTGCCAGAAACTGTCCTGAGAATTCTACATGTGGTAACTGACATACTCTTCGTAGCAGTAATGGGAATTATTATGGTCCCCATCTTAGAGATGTGGATCCTGGCACACACAGAGGCTGCATATTTCGCACAGGGCAGCCATGCTGAAATTGACATGCTCACAGTTTGGCTCCGAAGCAACGCTCCTTTCTGTTGCACTCTACTGCCCTCATGGTGGCAACCCTGCTGAGAATTTTGCCATTTCCAAAGCACTTTTATGTGCATCTTTTCATTTGAATCTTACAACTACACATAAGGTTTTGTTTAAACTGGAAACCACCATTATATTACTTCCAAGTCTGGGGAAAATATTTAACATTTTATTATGGTTTAATTTACTGAGGGTTTGGCTAAATTCTAGGTTTTATTGAGAATTCTTTATTTTTCTGTTGATATTGATACATATTTTGGGGGTATATGTGATATTCTGATACATGTAGACAATGTGTAATAATCAAGTTGGGGTAATTGAGATATCCATCACCCCAAAGGTTTATCTGTTCTTTGTGTTGGGTACATTACAATTCTTCTCTTCCATATATTTAAAAATATACAGTAAGTTACTGTTAACTATAATTTCCCTGCTATTCTATCAAACACTAGAACTTATTCTTTCTATATAACTGTATTTTTGCACCCCTTAACCAACTTAAGTAAAACTATGGACTTCACCTAAAAAATTTTAAGTTATAGTTAACTGTAAGTCATCCTCAAATTACTCTTCACAGATTCTTTTCTCCCATTATAAAGCCAAGTCCTTTATTTCTCGAGGGGATGTGCTGACCTCAGCAGAAATGGAGAGTGTATTTAAATGTCTTAAGTTATAACTGACTGCATTTCAAAAGCAAGTATTTTAGTCTTTACATAGTTATAGGTATATGAGTAACATTTGTACTTATATGTTCAGATTTATATATACCAGGCCAAATTCCAGAAAGAATTTTCATAGATTCAGAACATATACTGCTTGGAATTTGTATGTACCTCTATTCTCCTCTTTTGATATGGGGAATAAGTACTTTATTCTACTTTTTATTATCTCTATACCCAGAAAGTTTTTTTTTTAAAGGACATACGTAATAATGTGACCTAATAAAAATAAATGCTATTGAATTAATGTCCCTTTTTCATGCTTACTTGTTTGTAGTTTTCAAACTTGTTCCCAGTTTTTGACACATCATCAAGCAGACTTCTGAGTTTTTTTGTAGAAAACAACTGGACTTAGTTCCATAGGAATACAAATAATACAGATGTCACTAATTAAATCTATACATTGTCCTTGGAAGGAAGTCCTTCCCTGCCCTGCTTGTTATTTTTACATCATAATCTGTGGAACATTTCAGGGAGGCCCATGAAAGAGAAGATCAGTTATTTTTATATCATGGCAATGGAAGTCCTTAAGACGATTGCATACCCACTATCACTCAAAGAACCATGCCAGATCCCATCACTCCTTACAGTAACTTCTTCTGAACAGAGTTTTACACACTTGTCTTGCTCAAAGGCTTTTTCCAGTCACATAAATACTCCTGCTGAACAATTCACCTTTCACAAAAAAGTAGCTGAGGGGAGTTTGGGCTTAGGTTCAGCTTCTTGGCCCATAAATATCTGCATAAACAAGCTCTAGGGGTACCTGGGAGAGGTCAGTGCACGGATCAAGGTCACAATACATTCCATCGCTTAACCTAACCAAATGACGTAGACGAAGAAAGCATTTCCAAAAACAGGCAGCTATATTTCATCCTTGCATATTCAGAGTAAAGAAAATAAATACCTGCTGTTTTAAACAGCTGGGTACTTCACTGAAACGCTGACATATCAGCAAAGTCATGGACAGTAGCAATGTTTTGCTTAGGGTGGTAGGAAGACCCCAAAAGGGGAGGTCCTATCCTCTGCCAAAGAATGAAGACTTTACAACCACGTAAGGAACACAATAATGTAGGAGATGGATCTGATGTGTCCAGTGGTAAATCCAATGTCCATTTTTGCTAATGGTCTTTTAAAATCTTTGAATTCAACACTAAAAAAATGAGGTTTGAAACTGGGGGTCTACCATATCTTTGGTATTGAAAGGGAGAGAGGAATAAAATATATTGAGCTCCCAACTTGGCCCAGGAATTTTACAGTTGTTTTCTCAGTTAATCCCACAATGAACTTCAAAAGATATTTTTATATTTCTATAGCATAGAAAGGGAAAATAAGGCTCAAAGAAGTTAAATAATTAACTGAAAATAATCCAGGTTGTGCAGTGGGGCCAGGATTTGAACTCAGATCTATAAAATTCTGTGCCTATTTTCCTTGCTTGTTTCTTGAGATAAAACAGTATTTGCCCAGAGGCTTTATGGGATGTGAGAGAAGTTTCAATATGGTCTCTTAGAGTGTATATTAATGTGCCCCTTTTAAGCCAGGAGTGCAGAAGGACATTAGAGAAGTACAGAGGCCATTTGTGAAAGACAAATCTACCTGAGTGAGAGCCAGTACTTTTAGAGCTAAAGAGAGGAAAGAACTTGACTTATTCCTTGACTTGGGCTCTCCGTCTGGTGGCCTGGCTGATGAGAGTTTCCCTACTTCCTGGGGAACTGTTTCTAATCCTACCTGCCACTTCCCTACAGCAGCACAGAACATTGGGTATGGCTCATACATCTCTACTTTGGACCTTTTGGAGGGATGGTTCATCTGCTTTTAAGCAGTTTCAGAGAAGAAAATGTCATAACCTTCCCAGAAGTAACTTCTGACTCAAAATTTTCAGGAAGGGTCTTTCCTCACTCAAACAGGCAAGAGCACAAAGCAATGAAACATCATCAAATAGCACCACCGCATTCAGCAAGGCACTTCCTGACTCACAGGTCACACACTCTAGTTTAAATGTATTTGCGTGGATTCGTGCAATAAAGGAAGCTCAATTCCTTTGAAAACCTTTAATGCCTGATATCACACTTCACTTAATTCCTAAGTGTCCCCTGCAAGTAGAGAAACCTCAGCTCACTAAACAGAGACTATCTAAATGTGTTTGTTGGTAGCTCCAAGTGTGTGTTTAGACTGTGTACCAGTGTATAGGCACTCTGGCAGAAAGCATAAGGTAGAACTCTCTGGAAATTTATTATTGCCATGCCCCATGAAGTTTGTCACACAGCTGGCTTTCAGTAAGACATTCACTAACCATTGGTGAGCAGGCTATTTTAAAAACTCACTCTAGAATATCCACATGCAGAAGAATGAAGCTGGAACCCTTGCTCATATCATATGGAAAAATTAATTCAAAATGGATTATAAACCTAAATGTAAGGGCTAAAACTATAAAACTCCTAAAATAAAATATAGGAGAAAAATTTCATGACCTTGGGTTCTGCAAAGCCTTTTTTAGATATGACAACGAAAGCACAAGCAACAAAGAAAATATAAAATTTGACTTCTTCAAAATTAAAACTTTTCTGCTTCAGTGGAGGCCTTCAAGAAAGTGAAAAGACAACCTACAGAAGAGAAGACTATATTTGCAAATCATATATCTTATATATGAATGGCAGCATTCAGCAAAGAGATTATCATTTAAATTGTACACAATAGTAAAGGACTATTATAACTCAATAATGATAAGATAAATAATCCATAGGCAAAGGATCTAAATAGACGTTTCTCTAAAGGTGATAAACAAGTGGGCCAAACACACATAAAAAGATGTTCAATATCATTTGCCATGCAGGACATGCAAATCAAAACCACAGTGATATACCATTTCATACCCACTAGAATGGCTATCATCAAAATGAGATAAAAACAAGTGTTGGCAAGGATGTAGAGAAATTGGAACACTTATATGCTGGGAAGAGAATGTAAATGGCGCAACCACTTTGGAAAACAGTCTGGCAGTTTCTCCAATAGTTAAACATAAAGCTACCATATGATCCAGCAATTATACTCCTAGATATATATCCAAGAGAAAGGAAAACATATGCCCACAAAAAAACTTGCACACGAATGTTTATAGCAGCATTATTCATAATAGCCAAAAAGTAGACCAACTCAAATATCCACCAACTGGTGAATGGGTAAACAAAATGTAGAATTGTATGGTTCCGTTTATGTGAAATATCCAGAATGGGCAACTCTATACAGACAGAAAGTAGATAAGTAGTTGCCTAGGGGTAGAGTGGGAGAAATGGGGACTGACTGCTAGTGGATTTCTTTTTGAGGTGATGGAAACATAAAATTGATTGTGGTGATGGTGGCACAACTCTGTGAATATACTAAAAACCATTGAATGTACACTTTTAATGAGTGAATAGTATGGTATGTGAATTGTGTCTCCACAAGGCATATATATATATACATACCTCACTATAGACCTTAGTTCTCACCTAGGGCTGCCCCTTAAAATCATCTGGGGCACTTCTCAAATCCCAATGCCTGGGTCACACCCTAGACCAATGACATCAGAATCTCTGTGGGTAGGACCCAGACATTTTTTCTTTGCCCAGGTGATTACAACGTTTGGCCAAGGGTGAAAACACTGAGTTTCCTTTCAAGGGGTAAAATGTCACAGTATTCACTTCACTCTATGGGTGTTTCTGCCTAGTGTTTTGACAGATGACATCTTTGAAGTGAGGTGTTGTCTCTGACTCTTGCCAGTTTTCATTGTGATGCTAACTGGCACCTGTGGGGTCACTCTATAGTAGAGACCAACACTTGTGAGAAGACACTGCACCTCCTTTCCTGGAAAGAAACTGTGCACCACTGGGTGGGCACTCTAAACTTGGGCCTCTGATTCCCTCTATTTTCACAGGTAACCTGTGTGTTTAGGCTTCCATGGCTCTTTCTTTGGAATCTTTGTAAAGCAGTGTTCAAAAAGGTGTTCTGAAATAAAATGTACAGAGCCAAAGCATTTATCTAATTACTTGAGGAGTTTCACTTTGGTTCTTTTCATTTAAAATCCCAAAGTTTCACAACTATAAATGTAATGCTGGGAAAATGCAATGCATTGGATACAAGGAAAGTGGAAGCTGTGTCTAGTGCTTTGCTGGCTATCAACACTGGGTATAAAATGTTGTTGAATGACTAACTGCATTCTTTTTTAAAATTTACCAGTTCTTTTTTGCTATTCTTAAGCACAACTGGAAATTCAAGTACCAGTTTATGTGACTTAAGAAATGAAAACAACAGGTTCCCCAGTCTAAAAGTCAGGACCCAGGGCAGCATTCAGCAAAGAGATGATCATTTAAATTCAGTTTAGTGAAATAACAAGACAAAATATTTTAAAACCTTCAGATGTTGTTAATATAATTAAAAGTCAGCTATGATCAATTTTGAAACAAGCGAAATAAAACATTATGAACTGAGGGCAAAAAGACAGCATCTTGGAAGATTACAAACACTGGGTTTGCAAAAGAAAAAGTTTGAGGATTAGTTTGAAATAGACACTCCAGAGGGGCCCACCAAAACAAATTATTGCCATTGATGTGATATGTAAATATAGTTGCGTAGAGATTTGCTCCGAGTTTCTGAAACCAGACTCATAACATAAAACCCCATCAACCATCAGCAGATACCTAAAAGTGTTTTTTTCTGTCTTTTGCTCTTTCATCCTTTAGCATACAATATTGTGTCAGCCAAGAAGCCATATGTTCCTTGCAGTCGCAGAGTAATTTTTATCAGCATTAACACAGACAATCAAGCCAGCCCCTGCATGAATGCACATCTTAGCACCTTTAGCAAGTCTTTTTTTTTTTTTTTTTTTTTTTTTTGAGACAGAGTCTCTCACTGTCGCCCAGGCTGCAGTGCAATGGTGCTATCTGCAACTTCTGCCTCCCGGGTTCAAGCGATTCTCCTGCCTCAGCCTCCCGAGTAGTTGAGATTACAGGCACCTGCCACCACAGCTGGCTAATTTTTTTGTATTTTTAGTAAAGACGGGGTTTCACTATGTTGGTCAGGCTGGTCTCGAACTCCTGACTTCATGATCCGCCCACCTCGGCCTCCCCAAATGCTGGGATTATAGGCATGAGCCACTGAGCCCAGCCTTAGCAAGTCTCTCTTTATATGAATTTCCCTCTCACAGTACTGGGTGACCATTCTATTCTCAAAGAGGGAAGAGGAGCTTATCTGGTCAGAACAAACCAGCTGCTGAGGGAAACCGCCCATAGAACACAGAAAGAGAAATCCCTCTACTGGTGGCGTCACACCAAAGAATTCTCTCTAGTTGCCAAGCTATTGTAATCGGAGCCTCTGCAGGAAAACAAAAATATACAACAAAACAGTCATTCAAAGCCGAAAGTATCTTCTATCTTATACTATAACTGCTTATGTATCAATGGACAGAATGATGTTGGTACTGGTGTTTACTGGGTAAATACCAGTAATGAACTCTCATTTTTTAAAAAATGGATTAAGGTGGGGCAAAGTAGCATAGAAGAGGGAAAATGTGGGCAATCAGAAACTTAGGTCATTGAAAATGACCCCCAAAGTCCACATATATAGTTGTGTCAATATTATGTCTTCCTCAGTCTACCTGAAGGACACAATGGTGACAAAAGTGACCAATTTGAGGTTGTAATTCCTTTTTTCTTTTCAACTAGCAGATGAACTGAGAAAAAATTCATTACCAAAAGGCAGCACTAGCTATATTATTTATCTGGCCCAGAGCAAAACGAAAATGCAGGGCCCTGCTTAGGAATAATGAGAATTGTAAGATGGTGACAGCACAGCATTAAACCAAGTACAGAGCCCCTCTGAGCTTAAGGCCCTGTGTGACTGTGCAGGTTGCAGCCCATGAAGCTGGCCCTGTCAAAAGGTAACGAATAAGGAAGGCATGGGTCTGTGTTACCCTCAAACAATCTTCTGGCTAGTTTAGCTTCTCTTGGAAAAATTTACATATTTATAGACTCTTCTGGCTGAAAAACAGCTTAAGAATGACCTACGTCACTTTCGCATTTATAGAAACCAACACCCAGAGAAATTAAATGACTTGTCTAAGGTCATGCATTGAATACAGAGCCAGAACCATATCCCAGGTGTGCTGACTGATTCCACACTGACATTCTTTTCCTTATACCACATTCTTGGTCTCCAGTTGAATGTAAATAATCAGAAAATATTAACTACCAAAAAAGGAGGGGAAGAAAATAGGGGAGGACATTACCTCACCAGAACTTTTTTCTCTCAACTCTTCTGCTGAAAGAATAAAATGCAATTATAAAAACTGTTTTCAAATTCCTTTTCTGAGTCAACACTTCCAGGTCCTAGGGTGAAGACATCAAATGACGGCTTCAAACACTGAAGCAAATTCTCTTTGCCAAGAGTTTGCTTGAGCCCTAGGAGTTAATGATCATAGGCCAAGGTGGTTATTAGTGGATAGGCAACACATTAGTAAACTAATCTGTGTTCCTGTACAAATATTTAAAATAATTCCAAGATAATTTGAACTTCAACACTGAGCTAGCTAAATACATTTGTAATCTGAACCCAAGGTTCTAATGAGTTACTGCCTTTTGGATGTCCTTCAATGTGAGGGACATTTTTAGAAAGATTACCACTTTAGTGGAAACAAGGCCTGATATTTTAAATGTAAACACGAGACCTGGATTTTTTTTTATGCAAAGCAAAATGCATCTCCTTTCCCAACTCAGGTATGTGTACAAATTTAGTACATCAAAATATCTGTTGCAAGGACACAGTCGTTGAAAGATACCACACAAATTAAACATAAGTGAAATGGCAAAAGCTTATGAAAAACACTCAAAAAGAGTTCAAGGTAGATTGGCAATAGCATGATGCAATGAAAAAAACACCTTGCAGGAAGGCAAAAGACAGGTGTCCAGCCCCTTCGAACAAGGCACAGTGCTACCAGCTGTAGGGCCAGACAGATCTCCAGGTTGAATCCTAGGTCTATATATATTTCATTGTTGCAAGCCATGGCTGATTCACCAGCAAAATGGGGTTGATACTAAAGCCAAATGGCTAGATCAGATGCTTTCTAAATGTCTCTGTAAACTCTGAAATCCATGATTCATATACCTTTAATTTTACTTTATTGAGTTGCCCCTCAGAACTTTTACTGGGGGACTAAAATTAGCTTTGCAAGTCCAACACTTTCCACAACTTCATGCTCTGTAAGTAGTAATAAGAAAAAACAAAATATTCTCTGGCTCGGATAGATTTTTGGCATAATTACAGGTCTGGTGTTTGGAAAATGAGGGCCAGATGAAAATGGTGCAGAGACATGAATAACCTAAAGTGTCTGAGACTACAGTACTTACATCCCATTAACCACCAATTATCACATTCATAATTTAACACAAAAAGGAAAACACAAACGAGCTTTAAAAAAAAGTCCATCCCTTTTATATAGACTTCGGTTTACACCTGGCCTCTAAAGGCACGATTAATGTACTAGGTTGAGAAAGGGAGTAGTTAGATTGAGCAATAAAAACACTTTTGATAACATGTGAGGCTATAAAAATGGCTGGGCTAAAGCTATTAGCCAAAGATAAATAATACCCTGCAGGAGGAAAAGAAACAGCTTTTTCTGGATCATAAGGTCTGGCATGTTTTTAAAGATCTTGCTTTCACTGAAAATGTAACATATCCATTTAAACAGACTTTTTTGCATTCAAAAGATTATCTCATGTTCAAGAGCTTTGTCAAAACATGGGAGGAAAAATAATCCCTAGTTATTTATTTTATTTCATTATTAATTTTACTATTATCACTAGGTCTTTTATTATTATTGCTTTCTAAGGATTACCACTACTACTAGTAATGCTGTTACTGCTACTGCTTCCACAGCTAACAATAACTCTGCCCAGCCTCCTAATGAGGATATAGTTTTAAGTTTAGTGTTCTTACTGCATTTCTAAATTCCAGTGAATAATATTTTATGACTCACCCCCTTGCGTCCCAGGCTGGCTCTCCACAGTGAGTCTGATTTGCTTTACTTTAGTGTGGTCCCTGGACCAGCAGTTTCCCTATCACTTGGGAGCTTATTTTAGATGCAGATTTCTGGCCCCTTGTCAGACATATAGGGTAGGGGGATAAATATATGTTTTAAAAAGCTCACCCAAAGATTCCGAGGCACAAATTTGAGAAGCTCTGCTCAACAGAGGAAGTGACCCAGGTGTTAGAGAAGCGAGAGAGCTGGGAGGGAACTGAGGATGAACACCTGAGCTACCACCTGCAGGCTTTACCTTGTCTGCTACAGGGCAGGCTGCCAAAGCCAAGGAAAAGAAAGCAAAGTCTGAGGCAGATTAAGCCAAGGAGAAGAAAGTAAAGTCTGGGACAGGTTTCTAGAAAACAGAGCTCTGCCTGCAACCCCACCATCAGGATGTTACGGAGGCTGCTGCCCTCAGCTTTGGCCGACACAGGAGAGGCACCACTAGAACTTTTCCCCAGACACTGACTCATTTGCCTGCAGAATATTGAAAACTATAAGACTCCTTATGTTTCATCAATGTGGGCGTATCAGATCAAATTTGTTTCGAAATTAGTATTTCTCTTTTTTTTTTTTTTTTTTTTTTTTTTTTGAGACGGAGTCTTGCTCTGTCGCCCAGGCTGGAGTGCTGTGGCCGGATCTCAGCTCACTGCAAGCTCTGCCTCCCGGGTTTACGCCATTCTCCTGCCTCAACCTCCCGAGTAGCTGGGACTACAGGCGCCCGCCACCTCGCCCGGCTAGTTTTTTGTATTTTTTAGTAGAGACGGGGTTTCACCGGGTTAGCCAGGATGGTCTCGATCTCCTGACCTCATGATCCGCCCGTCTCGGCCTCCCAAAGTGAGTATTTCTTAATATGTGAGGTTTATGCATTTCAGGGTGTCGTTGATCTCCAATCTGACCAAATCAAAACCTTGAGGGGTTGTCACAGCTCTCTAA
This sequence comes from Macaca thibetana thibetana, assembly GCF_024542745.1. NCBI lineage: Eukaryota > Metazoa > Chordata > Mammalia > Primates > Cercopithecidae > Macaca > Macaca thibetana. Next base: position 23,718,904 of record NC_065579.1, on the reverse strand, counting down.
TGCCTCCGTGCACTTTCAAATTTGGGAACTGCTGTTCTACTTTTTTGGTCTGATCTGACGCTTAATTTGGGATGAGGTTTCAAAATATTCACCAACCCTTCTTTCTTCCTTTTTTAATGGTAACAACATATTTCCTCAATAACAAAAGTAGAAAATAAAAAACACAAGAAAATTAAAATTTCCTATCATTCATTTTGATAAAATATAAAATGTATCAATTAAATAAAATTAGGATATAAATGACGACATCATCAACTAAAAGATACCACCATTTATTTAATTAATTACCTATCATGAAACATCTAGAAGCTGTTATCCAGGTTCTCAGTTTTATAAATAATGATGGCCAAATGACCATGATGGTCAACTCTTACACATTTTGATCCAGAAATGTCAACTCCGCCTTTTTTTTGAAGTATTTGATGCACATTGCCAAATTATCTCCAGAAGGAAAGTACCAGGTTAGAGCCACACCAGGCTGTGAATTGGTAAAGCCATGTTGGAGACAACTTGACAATATAGATAGAACAATAGATAACCTAGAGTGACCTTATTTAAAGAAACATTTAAAATAGTAAAACTTTGGAAGCAATCTGAATATCCATTAATCCAGGAATTCATACAGTCATCACACAGCAATAAATTCATACATTTGTCATGCAGCAATACAAATATATGAACTAGATCTATACGTAACAACATAGATCTTTGAAAAACAGAATGTCATAACATTGAGTAAAAAATCTTGGTAAAAGCATACATACAGAATGGAATCATTTATGTAAAAGTTTTTCAAAACAAAATAAAAATACACTATTGTGGATCTTTATATACATAGGGGAAGTACAAAATCATGTACAGAAAGAATACTCTTACTTCAGCATAATGGTTAATCTCTGCAAAAGGAGACTGGGGAAGAGATGTAGGAGTTTTAGCTGAATCCATATTATTAATTTTATTAACAAACAATTTTGAAGAAAATAAGATAAAATGTTAACATTTCTCAAATCTAGGACACAGTTCTCAATGTGTCCGAGAAATTCTGGGGGACTCTAAGCCTCTTGTAGGATGTCTGTGAGGTCAAAATAATTTTCATAATACTACTAAGGCATTACTTTTTAACTGTGTTGACATTTGCACTGTTGGTAAAAGCAGTAAGGAGTAAACCTGTGGCACGAATCAAGGTAGTGGCACCTGAACAAGTAGTCATTATATGTTTCACACCATACAATTGCGGAAAAACAAAATAAGCCAGTTTCACTTAAAAATGTCCTTGATCAAACAGTAAAAATTATTTTAATTAAATCTCAACCATTAAGCACTATTTACAAATTTTCCAAGTGACAAAAGGGCAAGTATACATATGGCACTGCTGTTGCAGATAGAGGTTTGAGGGTTGTCTTGAGGAAAAACACTTGTATGATTGATTAACTGTAAGCTGAATTGCCTGCTTTCTTCATAGAACATAATTTAGTTTTTCTTGAAAGAATCACTGAGAAACAGACTTTGATTTTCAGACTTGGGCGTTTCACTTTTTCTCAAAAGTGAATAAAGAGTCTGTCACTTCAATAAAAACAACTGACAGTATTTGTTGCCAACAATGAAATTCAAGCTTTCAAATGAAAATTAGAATTTTGGAAAATTTATATATACCATTGTGGGCTTGATAGATTCCCATAGTTAAAGACTTTTCTCAGATATGTGGAGATGTAATAAATAGAATCCTGAATATTATACTTTATAATAAAATGTGTCTACATCTGGAAGATCTGCATAACTCAGTGAACCAGTATTTTTCAATCAATGCATGATATTACAAAATCATGCATGAGTAAAAGATCCATTGAAAGTTCAAGATAAACAAATGGATTTTAGAGTAACAGAGCACAAAAGGTTCAGTGATAGGGTTTCAAACTCCATATTGCAGATGTCCTTGAAGAGTCTACAACTTGTTGAGTTTTGGTGTAGTATCAAAGCAGAATTTTCCACACTTATCATAAAAGGCTAATAAAATACTCTTCCTGTTTACAATGCCATACTGTTTGCAGATTAATTTTCTTCACATACTTCAACAAAAAAGCATACAGTAGATTGAATGCAAAATGAGAAGAGATATGAGAATTCAGCTGACTTCTATTAGGCCAGACATGCAAAATTGTAAAACAATGCTGCTCTTTTCAATCATTTTTTGTTTTTGTTGTTTTTCCTTTGCAAAAATTTAACTATTGTAATGAAAAATGTTATTTATGGTAACATATGAAGAATTTATTATTACTACTTTAAATGAATTAACAAATATTTTAAATGTTTCTATTGTAATTTCTAATGTAAATATTAGAAATATTAGAAACATTAATAAACACAATTTCTTTGGAGTTCTCAACAATTTTTAAGAGTAAGATCAAATAATTTGAGAACTGCCAATCCAGGGCTAGACAGATCTCCTTATATTATTTTCTAATAAATTAATTTCTTATTTATGTATATAACTAAAATAAAAGAGTAAAAAAGCCTACCAGCAGCATATGAGACTATGCATTAGACTATATCCTAACCAAACCTAAGAATGATCATTAAAGAAAAAACAAGCAAACCTTGTGAATCCAAGAGTAACCAAATGTTACATCATGATTTTAATTTGCCTCTTTCACTGTGTGAGTTTGTACAATTTTATATGTTTACTGGTGACTTTAGTTTCCGTTTTTGTGGGTTTTCTTTTTAGTCATTTATTCACTTGCTCATTCAACATATATTTGTCGAGCATCCTGTTTCTCAACAAGCCTCATGTTGAGCATACTCGCTTTTTTTTTTTTTTTTTTTTTTTTTTTTTTTTTTTTGAGACGGAGTCTCGCTGTGTCTCCCAGGCTGGAGTGCAGTGGCGTGATCTCGGCTCACTGCAAGCTCCGCCTCCCGGGTTCACACCATTCTCCCGCCTCAGCCTCCCAAGTAGCTGAGACTACAGGCGCCCGCCACCACGCCCGGCTAGTTTTTTGTATTTTTAGTAGAGACGGGGTTTCACCATGTTAGCCAGGATAGTCTCGATCTCCTGACCTCGTGATCCGCCCGCCTCGGCCTCCCAAAGTGCTGGGATTACAGGCTTGAGCCACCGCGTCCGGCCACTCGCTTTTAAGTGTATCTGGAACATAGGTAGTGAACATGTCACAGGTCTATTGCAGGCATTGGCATGCTATATGCTGCGGGCCAAATTTGGACCACTTCCTATTTTCGTAAATAAAGTTTTACTGTGACACAGTCATGACTGTTTGTTTACACACTGCCTACGACTGCTTTTGAATTACAAGGACAGAGTTTAGTAGTAGCAAAATAGACTGTGGCACCTGCAAAATCAAAAGTATTAACTATTTGTCCTTTACAGAAAAAGTTTGTGGGCCTTTGGTCTATTGGATTCTATAGGAACCCAGTCTCTTTCCTACATATTTGTAATGCTACTTTATATATTTAAAAATATGTCTTGTAGATGTTTTCCCATTGCATTTGTAGCCGTTTAATTTTGTTTGCAGGTTTTTTTTTCCATTGTATAAGGCTCTATATTTTATGTAGCAACTTGATAAAATATTTTCTTTTCATATAATTATTTCTAACGTTTTGGGAATATTGATTACTTTAATAATTCATTTACTATTTTTTTCTTGCACATGAATTTTTAAAGTATTTTGTCACATTACTGAAAGAATCCCTTAGTAATTTTGATTTCAGTTGCATTAAATTGTTGGATTACTTTGGGGAGAATTTATATTTCTAAAATATTGATTATTTCTGTCAATTAGCATAGAATATTTTCTTATTAAATGTCATATTCCAAATTATTTTATATATATTTTTAAAGTGGTCTTATACATTTCTCTTTATATTTAGTCCTAGTTATTTTCTATTTTAGAGTTGCTATTGTGATATGTGTTTTTTTCTGTTTATTTTCTAATTGATTATGACTAACAAGTACACTTTGATTTTAAAGTAGATACTATATTAAACTCTTGAAAGTTTTAATAGCTTTTTTCAGTTGATTCTTTTAAATTTTCAGTACAGACAAATAGAGATTTGTTACACTTCCCTAATCACATAACCTAATTCTTTTTCCTTGTCATTATATTTGCTACACTTTTGAGAAAAATTATCATTAATTTATATTCCTTATTTCTCACTTTGAAATATATATAGAATTTTATAATTAAGTGGATATCTAATCTTTTAAAACAGAATCTTTTTAAACTAATTGACCTATGTTTGTTGCATTAAGAGTTTTTATCAGCAATGTATATTATTAAATCAAGTACTTTGGTCACCTATAAAAATGATAGAAATTTTCTCATTTAACCTATTGATAACATCTATTGTAACAGTAGATTTCTCTAGTAGTAAAAATTTCTTGCATTTTTAAGAATCCACTCTTGTGGTCATGGTTTGTTATTGTTTATAATGTCTGCAAGACTGAATTTGCCAGAATTTTACTTGGAATTTTTTTAACTTGTGAGTTTGATTTATAGGGGTTTGGTATCATCTTTGTTAGGTCTGTCTTGTACTCTAAAAAAAAAAAAAAAAAAAGAAAGAAATTGAGATGATCACATGTTTTTCTATCCCTAGAATAGTTTAGAGCTGTTAAGATTATATACTTAAGCAAATTATAAATAACAAAGTGGGATACATAAAATAAGGTTAAAAGTGAGATTTGGTATAAGAGTACTCCACTAAATAATAGAGAGAGACATCACAATCATGCAGTTGAAAACAGCAACAAAACAATTGGAATCAGATTTAGATTTTAATTTCTTGGTAAGTGGGGCAACAGTGAAGTGCCCCTCAACCACCTAAATAACAAGTGAGTATGTAAAAGAATAAGAATCTCCTGCAATTGAGCTATTAAGTTAACACTTCTAGGTCTATGGGAATAGCCACTGGACTAAGACCAACTATGGAGCTTAATCCATGATATTAGCACATTCAAAGAAAGAAAAGCCCAACTTCTGGGGCATGGCCACTTTAGATAAACTGAGCTGAGAAAACAAACTTTGGCAGTGGGTGTTGGGCACCGTCCACAAGAAGAAAACACAGAGCTCATGAGCTAGAAGCCTCCGGTTATGAAAAATGTGTCCTCTAGCGATGGCATAGGCATTTCTCCAGGCCCCACCATGCCCTGGAGAAATGTCCCTCAGGAATACGACCCTTTGCTGATTCCATGTACATGTCAACTTTCTGTTTATGAATTCAGCAATCTCTGCTGATCCTGGGAAAGGCCGTGGGAGGTGCCTAAATCCACATATTGCAAACTATTTTTTTTTCTGGTAAGAAATATTACCCATATATTTTCATGCACGATTCATTCCCAGGCATATTTCCAGGGGATGTGTATATAATACACAGACCTACCAGCTGATGTTGCACTTCTTTATGATTTGAAATTCTGTTGAGTTACTGTGACATTTTTAAAAGGATAATTTCAAATCCATTTTAATTTATAAAAGAATGAAATAATTAGCTAATTTCAGTACTTTGAACACTAGAAACAAATTGCATACAAGAGACCTTGCTGCTCATGGCAACCTATTCATGTGAATCTAGACCCTTTTACTGGGTCACTGAGAACTATTGAACTGGATTATCCCAAAGGCATTTTCATTCTGTGAATCGATGTGCCATTTTGTCTTGTTGTAACTTTCTAGCATGGTATAGGAGGATTTCTTAGAGGAGTTATTATTTGGCCACCATTTGCTTTTCTTGTTACTCTTGTCTATTAGCCAAGGTACCAAAGGATACAGAAATAATTGTAATTCTCATCTTTGGTGAAATTTGCTAGTGATGATCAACTGCTCTATCTTGAGCATTCATGAGGGAATTCATGGATAAAATATATTGAAAATATTTGACTCATGAACAAGTTGTTTGTATGAGTGAGGTCCATCTTTAAAGTTATGCCTTTTCATATGATTAAAAAGTATGCCATCTAAAAAAAAGTATGCCATCTTTTAAAAAGTACAGCTAGAAATAAATACTAAAAGGAGAAAATGAATACAATAAATATTCTGCCAGACTGAACAACTGAATTTGCTAATACTATTTTTTTGATGAATGATAGATATATTTTGATCTATAGGGCAGAAACTATTAAATATCAGTAGTTTTATGTAACATGTCTCAACCATTAGAGATTTGTCAGCTTATTTTCTCTTAGAGGTGAATAGAAATATATCCATCAATTTACCAATGGCAAGAAAGTCAGACTGAAACAAATTGGTCTTATTTTTCACTCAATTATTCAGACATAACACTCTGAGAAGGGAGTAACATTTGTTTTATGATTTACTGTCATTTGGCTTCTCTTCCTGCATCAGACTGAATGAAACAATATTGTACCATTCTGCTGTTGTGATCACACCAAATTTCGACATATGTTTAGTCTTTGGCTCTAAGTGCCACTGTGTCACCAGGTTCACACTTGGATCCATACTTGAGTGCAAGTGTGAGCACGTGCATGAGCATGTGTGTGAGTTGGTATGCAATCACATTTGGACATTTGTTTCCTGCTAACAGAAACCCAAGCATATGTTTGAGACCAAGCTTTCCTTTTTGACACATTTTCTGTGATTAGATGCCTTAAGAAATATAATCAGCATTAAAAATTAAAGGAGGTGTATACTTGTAAACATCAACTGTGATTATGGCAAAGACCTTTACATCAACTAAAATGTGTCTGCTGGAGTCATAATCCAATCAACAAGATACATTTTCATTTACTTTATAACACAGTTCAAATCATTACAGAAGAAAAAAAAACCTTTCCATAAAAAAATAAAAATGGTGAAATAACACAGGGCTTATTTGAACATTAAACTATCCTCTATAAAAATGTCAGCCTAACTGGATTACTTCCATCAATGCTGCAAAAATGGAATCAGCAAATGAGATTTTGATGGTGGCAGTTGAAAAAATGTTTTTTGGTATTTCATTCTTGTGGTTTGCGAGGTTAGTAAAACCCTCAATGTAATTACAGTTTGACACTTTCTATCATTTTTTATTTATAGTCTTCTAAAGGAAGTGGTGGAAATTCCATTCTTCAAAACATCATTGAACATGTTTTAAGTACCCGAAATGTCATAGGGAGTGAAATACGATGACTCAAAACATGAACAAATCCCTGGCTACAGACTTAAACCCAGGAAAACTAAAGATAAAGGCCTCACTGTAAGTTAAATTTGCACAGACAGGCTCCACTCTATAGGAGTCCTGGTTTGGTTGATATGAAAGATACTTGGGTATCATTTTTATTTGTTTTTAATTAAGTGTGATGAAGAAATAAAATTATGTTATTCTTGGAAATAAAAAATAACACAAGCCCTTTGTGATAATGACTTCTGGGAGGCAATATAGCATAGCAGTTAAGAATATGGGCTCTGGATTCATACAGAACTAAATCACGTTCTGGCTCTTTCATGTGTTAGTATCAGCAGTATTATCCTGGGCCTCTGACTAACTTCTACCCCTCAGTTTCCTTAGCTGTACAAGGAGAATTACAGTAGCTAGTGTATGCCATAGGGTCACTGTAAAATTAAATTAACTAAATGAACTAATCCATAAAAGTGCTTAGCACAGTACCTGCCACACAGAAACACTTGAAAAATATTAGGATTTTTAAAACGAGGAGAACATCATTCATTTTGAAACACGAGATTCTGAACACAATGCTAACAAAGAAGCAGTTGGGAAAATGTGGTACCCATGCAGCTACAACTGTAGAAGATAATTAAAAAACAAACAAACAAACCTGAAAGCCAGGATCCCACATGTTCCTGAATTCATTGGGTAAGAAGCAGTCCATGGAAACATCTGCAGACATTCTCGCATTCAAGGCTCAATCTGTCTGGTTTACCTATTGATATTCACTCAGATTATTTCAATGTGTTAAGCAGATCTTTGATGAGGTGAGGTAAATACCAATTTCTAAAAGCTATTTTCTCCATAGGTTACTAAAGTTGATTGCATTTTGATGAATACATTTTGAATAGAAGAGCCTGAAACTGAATATCTATTTATCACCAGAATATACTACCAACACTGTTGGTAAAATTCCTATGCATTTCTTGATAAGCCAGAGGAAAAGTTTAGAAAGCAATGAGAAAGGAAAATCATTAGATAAATAATATTAAGCTCCAGAAGCTCCCTACTGGGAAAATGTGACTTGTGATTGGATGAGTATGATCAAAATTCAAAGACCAGAGATAAATAGAAGCAAATGTGTCTTAATTTGAAATTGAGACTGTAAACCAAATTGGCCTAGTTCCATGGGTATCCATTGAATCCTATGCAGGTAGGTCAGCAGGAACAATGCAAATATTCCAAAAGCAGAACTGAGTACAATCTTTGGAATAAAAAATAGATGCAGAGAGCCATGTTTCCAAGGTCGCTACATTTTGTATAACACATAAATTACTATTAGGAAAATTTGTCCCAGGGATCCCTGTAAATACCCCTTTGACAATAAAAAACAAATATTAAATGCAAGTAAATTTCAATCTCCATTTCAACACTTACACAAGTCTTCCCATTTCAGTGAAGAAAATTACCTGATGAGCCATTATATTTACATAATGGCAGGCAAATTTATGCTCATTTGACCCATTCCTTTACGTGAACTGTTAGGAAATAATTTCATGAGTGGACAAAATGTACTTACTTCAAAGGTATGGTTAATACTGCAAATTCAAAAACAAAAGTTATTTAAATACCTTCTAAAACTGCAGCTATCCTATTTGTTAATTCATAAAAAAATTTAGAAAAAAAAGTCTTTGCCTCAATGATCTATGTTGGCTATAAAAGGAGCTCTGATTTAGAGAGTACTCTTCATTTTGTGTTTCTGCAGTGAATTGGTGTAGGAATATAATGCGGATGGTTCATCATCATCAAAGAGATATGACCTTTACTTGTCCAGGCTAAATGGTCCTGGGAGTGCTGAGTTGGCAACATTCTCTGTTCTCATCTTTCTTTTGGCCATTGGCTGAGCGTGGTGGCTGGGGTTAGCAGTTCAGTCTGCTGCTGTGAAGCCGGGTTTTTCTTCTGTGAAGCTAATTGAAACTGCAACATCGGCCTCATTATCATCTTGTAAAACCCCTCTGAGCTAACTGGCTCAGACAGCCATGGTTATACGCTAAAGTCAAAGGCAAGATGATTGAAAGAATGATGGTCTTAGAATTTGGGCCATTTTCTCAATATCAAAAAACATTAGATTAAAATTCAGGGCATAATTCATTTGCATGTACCAATATGGTTATCAAATTGACAACTTTCCAAATTTATCATCGGTATAGGTTAAGTAGGGATAGGTGAGCCAAAAGAGATCTCTGAGATGTTTTACTTTGAGCAATCATAATGTCACTGTTCTTACTATGGTCATATTTAAATCACATGGCAAAGCAGAATGCCCTGGGGTTAATTTTTTTTGAGCCCAGTGATAGTGGATCATGGTGCAATTACTTGGAAGGCTCTAGATCTACCCTGATTGTATTACTAAGATTATAAATAATAATAATAAATGAATAAAAGTTAAATTTATTATGCTACATGCTGCCTGACTACTTTTATCGGAATCAATAATTCTCAGCAGGGGCAGTTTTGTCCCACAAGAGACATTTGGCAATATCTGGGAACATTTTTTGGTTGTCACACTAGGGGTGGGGAGGGAGTGGGGAAAGAGGATGGTGCTACTGGAAACTAGTGGGGGATATTACTAAACATCCTACAACATGTAGGATAAAACAGAGAATTATTTAACCCCATATATCAACAGTGCCAAGGTTGAGAAACCCTGATCGAAATTACCAAATCAGAATGCAGGAATCTGATCAGTTGAGCAGCATCAGGTCATTACTGTGGCTGAGGGAGAAAAGAAATCAGCACCCTCAAAGAGTTTTTGTCAAATCAAGTTTTCATGATATTTCTAAATATAGTGTATTATTTAGCAATGAATTTGGAGACAGGATAGGTGCAGGAGAGCGAAAGATACAAATATGACATGTATAGAGTACTCCTTTGTGAGTTATTAAAAAATATTAGTGCTAATTTATAGCAATAAAGACTGATATTAATTATTGGCAAGATAATCCATATGCTAGCTAATTTGCTTTTATAACATGGATGACAGCATTTTATTTAAACAAAAGTCTTATCTGATTTAGAGACAAATGAAAACTTCATGACCTGATTTGCTTATATATTAAAACATATCTTAAAATTTCAATAATTTTAGTCTCTCATATTGACCGAAAATAGATAAATTCAATAAAATATATGTCCTCCAAATAAAACTCAGTTTACACGAGAAGCTTTAAAAAATTATAAAGAAACCATCACAAACCAACAGTAAAGAGATGGATTATTCAATAATGATGATTTTGAGATAATTGCTTAGGAGGCTGGGAAAAGTTTGGAAAAAGTTATCTCACTTCTCTTCATATATCAAAATAAAAGTACAGATGGATTAAAGAGTTACCAAACAAAGTTAGGAGAAAATTAAATGGACTTGCTCTCCAAGTATAGGAGGATTTTCTCATATTCTTCTACTCTGGCAGTGGGAGAAATACAAAGGAAAACCTCAATAAAGCATCCCAACAGACACATGAAAAAATGCTCATCATCACTCACCATCAGAGAAATGCAAATCAAAACCACAATGAGATACCATCTCACACCAGTTAGAATGGCAATCATTAAAAAATCAGGAAACAACAGGTGCTGGAGAGGATGTGGAGAAATAGGAACACTTTTATACTGTTGGTGGGACTGTAAACTAGTTCAACCATTGTGGAAAACAGTGTGGCGATTCCTCAAGGATCTAGAACTAGAAATACCATTTGACCCAGTCATCCCATTACTGGGGATATACCCAAAGGATTATAAATCATGCTGCTATAAAGACACATGCACACGTATGTTTATTGCAGCACTATTCACAATAGCAAAGACTTGGAATCAACCCAAATGTCCATCAGTGACAGACTGGATTAAGAAAATGTGGCACATATACACCATGGAATACTATGCAGCCATAAAAAAGGATGAGTTTGTGTCCTTTGTAGGACATGGATGCAGCTGGAAACCATCATTCTCAGCAAACTATTGCAAGGACAGAAAACCAAACACCGCATGTTCTCACTCATAGGTAGGAATTGAAAAATGAGATCACTTGGACACAGGAAGGGGAACATCACACACCAGGGCCTATTGTGGGGAGGGGGTGGGAGTAGGGATAGCATTAGGAGATATACCTAATGTAAATGATGAGTTAATGGGTGTAGCACACCAACATGGCACATGTATACATATGTAATAAACCTGCACGTTGTGCAATTTTATTACACATGTACCCTAGAACTCAAAGTATAATAATAAAAAAACATAAATAAATAAAAATAAAGCATCCCAACATAAATGAATAGGGATATTTACATTTGTCAAAACCCCAAATTATCAAATTATCACAAATTATCAAATTCGAGAGCAAACCACCGACTCAGAAAAACATTCACAGCATAAATTTTAAAATGTCACTATTTTTACAATCTAAAGTTCATACGAGATTATTAAGATATTTTTAAAAAGCATTAGCCAATAGATAATTGGTCAGAGGATACAGAAAATTTTAAAAATGAATAATATTCCATTTAAAATATATGAGAAAACATCTAATCTTATTAATGCTCTTAGAAATACAAATTAAAATAATATACCATTTTTCCACTTATCGATTTACCAAAAAAACTTTAAATACAAAGGATCTGTTAAGCAGGCTTTCTTACGTTACCGGTGGATAGTAAGTTGGTACAACCCTCTGGCCCACTGAACTCACTTCTAAAAATTCAGGGGGAAACAATCTCAAAATATGGAAGAACAGCTTTATACACAAAAATGTTTATTGCAATATTATTTTAAATAGACAATTTCTGAAGTGATCATTGTGATGCATCCATTAATGTGGCAAATATTAAGGACAATTTGAAAATATATTTGCAAATAATTTTAATAAAATGAAAACATTCTTGTGTTACAGTATGAGGTTAAAAAGTTGCTCAGGATCGGTGTAGTGGGCTGAAGGGTGGCCTCCCAAAAATATGTCCACATTCTAATTCTCTTCAAAGAATTCTATGTGGTAAACTCTTTGGGGATTCAAAAAAGGGAGAATATGTTTATATTTAAGTATTGGCAGCAGCATTTGCCACATATATTTAGTAAAATAAAGAAATCCAAATGCCAATCGATAACAGTCTTAATACTCACAACTGAAATTAAAAATATTGACCTATTAATTCTTTTTTTCATCTCTGATTTTTTGTATTACTCTTTAAGTTCTAGGGTACATGTGCGCAATGTGCAGGTTTGTTACATATGTATACATGGGCCATATTGGTGTGCTGCACCCATTAACTTGTCATTTACATTAGGTATATCTCCTAATGCTATCCCTCCCCGCTTCCTCTCCCCCACCCCACAACAGGCCCCGGTGTGTGATGTTCCCCATCCTGTGTCCAAGCATTCTCATTGTTCAATTCCCACCTACGAGTGACAACATACACCATGGAATACTATACAGCCATAAAAAAGGATGAGTTCATGTCCTTTGTAGGGACATAAATGAAACTGGGAACCATCATTCTGAGCAAACTATCACAAAGACAGAAAACCAATGACCTATTAATTCTACAAAACAAGAAAGATAAAAATCACATGAGTTTGTTACTGTTAATTAAGCCTGACTCCATAGTTAAAAAATTGGACCCCCATAGTATATTGGCATTTTCAGTTATGTTTCAAATGGATATATAGAGAGTAGCAATTCACTTGTGTAAGCAGATGGAAACAGTGCATTCCATCAATTTCACCCTGATAGCAATGGCACTGGTGCAAAGAGGGAATTCAGGAAAGACACTGCATAACTGAAACATAATATACAGCCACAAAAACACATCTTTTAAAAGAGAAAATCTGTTTCCAAGAACAAAAATCTGACTGTGAATTCTTTATCTTGATTCAGAAGACGGTAAATAATCACTCCCAGTGTTAAGCATATCAAATTTACTTGACAAAGTCAATTCGGCAGAAGTCCAAAGTTAATGGTAAGAACATATTTATTTGTTCTCCTTCTTGAGTCCTTCCAGGCATGTTAAACAAACAGAACATATCTATGTCTTAAAAGCTCTACAATACAATCAAGGGAAAATATGCTTAAACACTTGTGTGATAATTCAGACGAGAAAAAGTTAAATAAAATCTTTTCCTTAGCCATCCAGACATAGCCAAATTACAAGATATTTTTAAAAATATACAAACAAAAATATTGCTGCTTCAGGATATGCTTCAATGTTCCCAGAGAATTCAGTTTTGAATTTTGTCTTTTAGAATACCTAAATCTGCAGCAGCCACGTAATTCCTATACTAAAAGATCACTTAAAGGGGTAAAATATAAAACATCTCTTCAGCTGTATTCTGGAGAGAGGTTCATTATATTAAGAGGAAAATAAAGAAAAATATTTTCATGAATATTGTATTATTAGTAATCTTAATAAATGGTGCCCATTCTGGTAGAAAAAGTGATTTCCTAGAAAACTGTTAGCCAATAAAAATGTCTAAAATGAAACGGCATTAGCTGAAACTCATCTCTAAAAGGCTCAAGTTAATGTGTTCGAAAACACCGTATTTTCCATGGCATTTTTGGTGGGCAAGTTTCTACCGGTCTTTCAAGTTTCTGCACATCTTGTGAATAGAGGTTCTGACTGCCTTGTTCCAGAGCAGTTTTCCAAAAATGTGTAGTGAAGAAACTTGAAGGATAGTGAAGAAACTTGAAGGATAGAGACAGTCTCTTGCTGCATCAAAGGCAAGGCCTACTTAAACATCCCAGTATAAAAGATTCGGGTTTGGTAAGCTCAGGGTCCCTTCCAGTAATGCAACTTGCTGCATGTACAGGGGTTCCCTGGATCTCTGTGCATTACCTTGTGGGAATTGGGACTCGGGGAACAGGCATAGGGAAATGCTGATACTCCAGCTACTGCTATTGCTGTGACTAACAAACTCTCTTTCATATCTGATCCAAGAATATCATATATTCTTTCTGCCATCATTGATGAAATGCCACAAGCTAATTTGTTAGCTTGCAAACAGGGTAAAAATCTTATCAGGCAAGAGTCCCTAAGGAATCTATCCCCTTTTGATTTCGTAGGATTGACTCTACAATAAATTTAGTGCTCCCTAATCAAGTTAACTGTTATTGCCTAGTTTTGGATAAATACTTGTTTTTATTTCAAAGGAGAAGGCCTGGTTCTCAACACCACAGAAGCTACTTTTATTACTGGACTGTTACCGAACAATTTTTAATGAAATCAATGGCACATGTAGTTGAGAAAAAAAAAAAATTATTTCAAGAAATCCAAACTATAAAGTATTAAAGGATTGCCATTCTCACAGAACCATAAAAATAAATATTTATTTCAAATTAAGGGATTCCAGCAGTCTGGAACAACGGTAGTAGAATTATACAGTTCAAACATTTTTCAAGTATCTTGTGGCTTTTTGCTGTAGAAATACTGAATGGATAGTATCCTAACTTAATAAGTGAACGTACTGAGTTGATGCAGATCCAGACAGACTCAGTTGATACTTGCTTAATAAGTGAACTCTACTGGATTTTGTATGACAGACCCAGTTAATACTTAATGACTTTAGTTTCTGAACCACTAATCTAGACTCATGATCCAACAAGTATGAATAGGTATTCATGGTGCTCATGAAATGGAAATTTGAAATCCAAACTGTTTCAGAAGAGTTGTTACATAATATAATTATGTTGTATATTCAAGCGTGCAATTGTGAAATTTCACGTCAATGACCTTGAGGAAAATAAAAAAGTATGTTAATAATACTGCCTTATGTAAACATACTTTCAAATTTTTCCCCCTGAGTGCTTTCATATGGAGTCAAGGACCTGTAACGAGTAGATACAACAAAAGACACAGGGATATAAGTTTAGAAGAAGAGATACTTGAATACAGAGTAGCCAGTATCCGCTATCAGGAAGTCACACAGAATAGAATACAGTAGCCAGTAGAAGCCTTCTCCAGGGCAATATGTGTAAATGGCTCCCTGATGGGATGAAGATATCTTAAAGGGCTCCAAGTGACCCTAAACGTCACTGGGAGCTGCTTTTCAGGAACTGCACTTGTAGGATGAAGTACTAATGAACAGTAAAAGGGACTAAAAAGGAGGAACACGGGCAAGAATCCTTGGAGTCTGTCCAACGTATAAAGTGCTCTGTTTATAAAAGACTAATCCAGTTGTTTAACAGGTGCTGCTTTTGGTTTCATATAGGATTCCCTTCAGAAAAGTCTATTCCTCTGCTCTAATTCTGTATTAATCAAGCAACCTATTAACCTCGTTCTATCCCTGAATGAACCATTCAGGCTAGAAGGGATAAAATGCAGCTTCTGAAATTCTGATACTTAGACCACTTGGATCAGAGTCACTTTGGGTTGTTAAAAATGCAGATTTCTAGGCCCTGCTCCAGACCCACAGAATCAATCTCCTAAGGTGAGCCTAGGAATCTGCATTCTAAAAAGCTCCCCAGTCAGATAATGGGCTGAATTTTGAGACTCAATAGACTAGATAGAGTTTATTTCTAACTGCTTTGCTTTAGAAGTTAATGTTTGTGAACATGGACTCAATTTGCCCAATAATTTTTTAATGTAAGAAAGCAGATATTTCTTTTGTGTCAGAAAGAAAAGTAGTTTTTACAGGCTCAAAAGGCAGCTCTTAAATATATTTTCATTTATGCATATTTATCCTCCATTGACTCATGAAATTTTAAACCAACACACACACACACACACACACGCAATATGACTGCTTTATCTGATTGGATGCCCCCCTATTAATAAAGCACATTTTCTACAGCTGTTTAAGAGTAAATTCATTAAATACATATAATTGTGTATTTATGCAAGTATGCTTGAGAGAACAGAATAATGATGTAAAATAAATAAGGAAGTCCAGGCTGTCAGTGCCACAATGCATTGTTCCTGCCTGGGCTTCTGATTCCAGAACTCCCACAAACAGTACTTAAGTCTTTGACTTCTTGATTTTAAAATATCATTGAAGATAAGAAACTTATGAAACGGTTTCCAACTACTGTGTTTGCAAGATATGTCACTAGGGATTTAGCTATTTCTGTATCAAAGACCTTTTAGGATGATTGATGTATGATGACCTTGGAATGTGCCTTCTCTAATGATATCTCATAATCACTGATATAATGTTAGCGTATTAGTAAGTTTAGGGTTAAGTAGGCGTTCCTCAGGTATAAGCAACTGAGCCTTGGTGAACTTTGCACATGCTCTCACAAGAAAATGTTTCCACGTTGCAATAACTATATTGATTAGCTATACTTCAAAAGGGAAAGTCATTCTAGCTTTGACTTCTCTCCCACAAATGTCATTGATTGAGAACTTATCGCATGCCGGCACTTTATGTTTGTCTTCCTTCTTAACTCTCATAGTCACTTGTGCCACTGTTTGAGTTAGTTCTATCCTTATTCAGATTCACAAATGAGGAAATGGGGATCTAGAGGAATTAAGTAATTCAATCATTATCTGTAATCAATCAGAGGACTAGTCAAGTGGCAGAGTCACATTCAAACTCAGGTTGCCTGGCCCAAAGTCTATGTGCTTTCAACAATACTGTCCTGCTCTCATGTGACAATTTGTTTGAGTTGGAGTACCTCTTCTAAGGCCTTCTAAATATTTGTCTTAATCTTTTTCCTTCCTTCCTCCTCCCATATCAACTTAGTGTTGTTTAATTATCTCCCAGAAGATGATCCTTGCTTAAAGTAGATTCTACATTTCGGCTATTTTTATAGTAGTCTGCAACCCTGTTCCCCTTTCGTGGTTTGCACATTTATGTGCACACTCACATGTCAAGGGTATATGCATTAAAAAACAAAAAACAA
This sequence comes from Macaca thibetana thibetana, assembly GCF_024542745.1. Classification (NCBI taxonomy): domain Eukaryota; kingdom Metazoa; phylum Chordata; class Mammalia; order Primates; family Cercopithecidae; genus Macaca; species Macaca thibetana. The sequence continues at coordinate 23,701,908 of NC_065579.1, read as the reverse complement.
AAACAAAAAAAACCTGTTTTTCTGTAACCTCGCCTAGTGTTACTTGGTTGAATAAGCTATGACCATAAGACTTTTAAAATACTTTTTTTGCCTTAAGCTTTGTTTATCTAGGTCTCAAGTTTTGTTTATGTAGACCCCCACCCCTACTTAACACTGAAGAATTTATTTAATCAAACTATTGGTATTTTATGAACCCCTACTGGAATTCACTTTTCAAACGGTGCTCATTCCTCGTTTAGATTATAATATGGTAAATGAAAATATGGCCGATTTAAAAAATGTAATTTTTCTTACCCAGTCTTACAAAGCAATGGTTCTCCCACTTCACCTCACATGCACACCTCCATCCCCAATTACTAAGGACATTTGTGAAAATACAGATTCCTAGGCCTTACCCTCCAAAGATATTGTAAATAAGTAGGGTGAGGCCCAGGAATCTGTACTTTAACCAAGCTTATTATGTAATTCTAATACAAATATTCTGTGATCCACATGCTGAGAAATCAACAGAAATATAAATGTTTTTCACTTATATAGGGCAATGCCCTAAATTAGCTGGAAACTTCTTAGCCAACTTTTGGGACCACATTTTTTTTCTCATAGGTACAACACATTTACCACTGACAGTAATGGCTGTTCAGTTATCCAACAAATATTTCTGGAAAGTCTACCTTAATCTAGGAATGGTGAATATCTAATAGACGAGATACGAGGCACATCTATCACCCTCCCCCATACCTGCAGTGCCCAGGACAGACGTCACTTATAAATCATGGGCATTCTTGTCAGCTGAGCCTGGACTCATGACTGTGAAACCACTCCTAATCAATCTTAGAGCAATAGCTAGGACATGGCCACTGGGTCTTTGCCCATAGGGCATCGAAATAAAAAGAAAACAAAAGAGTTAATTCATGTTTGAGAAATATTGGGAATATTGGCTAAATTTAGAGCTTTCTCCCTTCTTCCCTTTTCACTGAGTACCCTGTACTATCTCTGCAGCTTGGTGGCAGGCTCACTGCTATCCCAGGTCAGCAACCCCAGCTACTGGAGGCAGACAGCTAAAGGCCCATGGACAGGTGAGAAAACTGGCCCAGCAAAGACCTTTCAGGGCATTGAGATAAAAGATCCCTCCTCTATTCTTATTCCTATCCTTCCTCTTACTTAAGGACCTCTCTACAGATGGAAAGCCAATCCAGGCTTCCTGCCCTGGGCATAAAAAAAATTCTATTTAGGGTTCAGTTATGATAAAAACCTTTTTACTATGGCTTTGGATCTTCCCCTTTCGATTCCTATTTGAGACTCAGAGAAGCCAAATGACTTAGCCAAGGTTACTTAAAGTTAAAAATAGAATTCAGTTCTCTGGACTCCTAGTTCATTGCTCTGCAGAGATTTAAGAACCTTGATGCAATTAGCTTATAAAAATAACATTGCATAGTCCTTTGTCCAGTAATTCTGAAAGAACTTGGTCATATTTATATATCACGGCTTCTATCTTTGAGAATCTTTCATTAGGTCAGTCTCAACCGGGAATAAGTTTTGCAGACAGCAACTCTACATTGTTGTAAACTATATACCTGTAATAATATTTAATGTATTTCTGCAGAGGTGGAAAATTGCCTCATTATAATACCCCCAGGAAGAGTAGGTATTTATTATCTCAACCATGGCACAGCCTGGAGGGATTAAAAGAATAAGAGCACTGACGGCCCTGAATCTCAGCTCCACCTCTTCCTAGCTGTGTAACCAATACAAGTTACTTGGCCTCTCTGAGAACCTGTTTCTCTATAAAGCAATGAACTTATTTATCTGCTAGAGTTTTTCTAGAAGTGAATTCAGTCAATGGGTATAAAAATGCATAAATTCATGACGGGCATGTCATAGTACTTAGCAAATGTTAGTTCCTCCTTTCTTTTTCTCTTACACATGCTACCTCAGTGTCTCCCAGGACCAGCAATATCTGTGAGGTCCAGTGAAAAATAAAAATATGGGGCCATTTGCTCAGAAGCAATTAAGGACTTCAAGGTAGAAGCAGTAGAGCAGCCAACTGAGTGTGGGGCCCTTTTGAAGAACTACCCAGGACACACATCCACGTAGTCCAGCCCTGGCTGCGGGATTATCTCTGGAATGAATGCTCTCTAATCTTCTGTGTGGCTTTGTTTAATCAGTGCTGAAGTTCATGGTGAGCACCTGAAGTACCAGCACAGGGTCAGAAGTGTGTTGGATTCAACCTCAGCTGTTCTACTTTCTATGAAACTTCCACAAGTCAGGAACCTCTTTAAGAAGTAAGCAAAGGACATGAACAGACAGTTTTCAAAAGGAGACATACATATGGCCAACAAGCATATGATAAAAAAGCTCAACATCACTGATCATTAGAGAAATTCAAATCAAAACCACAATGAGACACCATCTCACACCTGTCAGAATGGCTGTTACTAAAAAGTCAAAAAATAACAGATGCTCGCAAGATTGCAGAGTAAAAGGAACACATGCACTGTCGCTGGGAATGTAAATTACCATTGTGGAAGAAAGTGTGGTCATTTCTCAAAGACCTAAAAACAGAAATACCACTCAACCCAGCAATTCTATCACTGGGTATATACCAGAAGGAATATAAATCGTTCTATCATAAAGACACATGCACCTGTATGTTCACTGCAGCACTATTCACAATAGCAAAGACATAAAATCAACCTAAATGCCCATCAACTGTAGACTGGAAAAAGAAAACGTGGTACATATACACCATGGAATACCATGCAGCCATAAAAAAGAATGAGGTCATGTCCTTTGCGGGAACATGGATGGAGCTGGAGGCTACTATCCTTAGCAAACTAAGGCAGGAATGGAAAGTCAAATACTTCATGTTCTCACTTATAAGTGGGAGCTAAATTATAAGAGCATGTGGACATATAGAGGGGAACAACAGACATTGGGCCTATTGGAGGGTGTAGGGTGGGAGGAGGGAGAGGATCAGGAAAAATAACTAATGTGCACTAGGCTTAGTAGCTGGGTGATGAAATAATCTTTACAACAAACCCCCATGGAAGAAGTTTACCTACATAATAAACTTGTACGTGTACCCCTGAATCTGAAATAAAAGTTAAATAAAAAAAAAACCCTCCTTAAGGCTTGTTTCCTCTCCTGTAAAGGAGTCTAATAATAATGCTTTGTTCACAGGGCTCTGGTGCAGGTGAAAAGAGATTAAAGCAGGAAAAAGTACTAACCCAGGGCCCTAGCACTGAGGACTCATGTGTTGGCTGTCATTATAATGTCTTTCCTTCCCTTATACATCTCCCAAGTCTTCAGGCTTTACTAATCCAATAGGTTATATTTATGAGTTTCCACAGGAAGTGCCATCCAGGACCCTGCCAAGGCACCCATGCCCAGAGAGAAAAGCTTGCAAAATGGACAGAATCTCCATCATTGATTATTTTAATGCATGGACACTTCAGAACTAAGCATAGTGAATTGCCTTGATTACAACATAAAATGACGATGTGCTATTAATGAAATTAATGGAGATAAAATATCTGTAGCTTGTAGTGGAAATTTGTTTTCTAATATATTTGCTTTATCATCTCATTTAATGAACCCTATCCCTAAAGCACCCTGTCCACCGATTACATTATCATCTCCATTTTACAGGTGAAGAGATGAAGTTTCCAAGACATTTAGTGATTTGCTCCAAGGTGCATGCTAATCTGATTCCTAGTCTAGTGTTCCTTTTTCCCCATCAACAAGAATGTGGTTAAAGCAGCATTTATGTGTCTGTCTCATCTATTCCTGTGCATAATTGCTTTACTACTTCAACCGACGACTATACAAATAATTTCATGTAGTTTTCAAAAACAAAGGGAAATTGGACAAAGTAGTAAATAACTCATTTTACATTTAAATAGGCTTGAGGAGCTTCAGAAAAATGTAAAAGTTTGAAATTCTATCTAATTGTTCACAAAGCCTGTGCTATGCTATCACAGTTTTCATTAAAAGTGGTCATTTAGGAAACTTACTATCCTGGATGGATAATTTCCCAGAGTAAAAGACCCACTAACAGGGAATTGTGGTCATCTGGACTGGGGGCATGTGTTTTATTGGTGCAATAATTATGGGAGAGTTGTCATTTTCCAACCCTGTTTTGGAGGTGGAGGTGAGTGGAAAAAGCCGTATCAGCCCTGCACTGCCTGCCTCTGAACTTTACATGAGAAAAATAAACTCCCTTTTACTTCCCTTTATTTTGGATTTCTGATATTCCCAGCTAAATCTAATCCCAATACAGCCACTCTCCTGAATTTCCTCCCCAGATGAAAGCTTAGATTTCCATTTCTGGCAAAATGGGAGCTAAAAGACAGACGTGCGTGGTGAATGTGCATTCACCATTCTTTCAGCTTCTGCTGAAGATGTTTCATCTCCCCGGCCTCTGCTGAACTTACTTGTTGGGACATGACCATATTGGTGGTTCTACTCTGGAGAGTTCCGGCCTTACGTCAACCTCCTCCAGAATGCAACAATGAAGGGGCGACATAGAAAATAATCTCCAAAGATGGCCACCATCAATTTTTTCCTTCCCTATATGCACATGCCACCCCCTCTTGAAAAGGGGGTCTATTTCTCCTCCCTTTTAAATCTAGGGTAGCCACGTAACTTTGACCAACAGAATGTGGAGGAAGTGATGTTCTGGATCTTGGGACTTCTTATCCCCAGGCTTGAGAGAGGACTGAAGTTTCCTTTTTGAAGCCAGCTTCTGTGTAAAAGGCTGACTACCCTAAAACCCCCAAGCTGTGAGAAAGCCAAAACTAGCTACGCAGTGAGGCCACAGGAGAAGCACCAGCTCATCCTATAACTAAGTAAGTCCTTCTTGGGGCTTCTATCACAGCCCAGCCACTAGCTGAATAAGGCTGAGTCGGTGACCCCTAATCAATGACCAAGGAAGCAAAAACTGCCTGGCCAATCCTACCTGAAGTCCTGACCCATAGAATTTAAGAAATAATAAATCATCATTATCTGAAGCCACTAAGTTTTAGGATGGTTTGTTACAGAACAATAGATAACCGAAATAGCTGGGGAAGGATGAGAGAACACTTCTGAGGTAAAGACAGGGAGAATTGGTGAGAAAACCCTACTCTGCTGTCAGTTTCTCCTGGCTCCCAGTCTCCCAGGACTGAGATGTTTTTTAAAAAGTGGGAAGTACAACTATTATTTCCATAGACAAGTAAACTCTGCATTCCCAAGAATTAACCTACAATGCAAATTTGGAACACAACTTGTTCAGAAGTTGGCAACTTATTCAATGCCCTTCAGCACTCATTCTTGACATACAAGTGATATTGAGCACCACTGTTCATTTATGTGTCAGACTAATGCCTTGTATGTGAAGCAGACATGAATACCAGGTTAGTCCTGAGCAATTCCAAGTACAGTAATAGTACTATACAATTGTCTGTGTACTATATCTGGTGTAACATGATTATGGGTAATTATGTTAATCAGTACTTTTTATGGCCATCTATTTATTGAATTTGGTTTTCTAAAAGAAAAAATGAATACCAAGGTATATATGATCTACTGAAAACCTTTACTTATTTCACCACAGAAGTTTCTCAGAGGAAAATTCTCTATGCCAACCCAGCAGAAGACAAGATATTTAAATAGAGAAATTTTTATAAACATGCTTTCCAGGGACACACTAAGCATGTCAATGGAGAATCATTTTACTAAAACTATCTGCTTGGTTACTAAGAATCATCAAAGTATTTATAGTTCAGTTAATTTAAGAAGAGGGCTTCAGAGTTTTTAATTTCTGAAATTAGTACAGCTTTTTAATTTCTGAAATGAATATTAAAATGGTGGCTTGAAAGTGTTTTGGTGGACAATATTTTTCAACTATGATTGGCTGCTAGAAGCATTTGGAATCCTTCCATTCCTGCCTGTCTACCCCCTCCCCCACCAGAGGTTTCAGTTAATTGTTCTGGGGTGGACATCAGGCAACAGGATTTTAAAAAAATACTCCATAGGATTCTAATACCCAGCTAAGACTGAAAACATCATTGAAAGAGTGTGGGCTTTGAAATAATCCCTAGGATTGAATTCCAAGCATCAGTAGTTTTATAACTGAGGCAAATGGCAAAACCATTGTAAGGTTCTATCTACGGCAGTGGTTCTCAAAGTGGGATCCCTTAGTAAGCAGCATTGGCAATACCTGGAGAACTTATTGGAAATGAAAATTCTTTGGTTCCACCCAAACCTACTGAATCAGAAAGTCTAGGGAAGGGGGTGGGGCTCAGCCTCCAGGTGGTCCTGCCACAGGCTACAGTTTGAGAAGTACTGTGCCACATGATAAGAATTACAAGGGCTGACTCTATGTACCTTCGTCATTCCTCAATAGCGACATAAATTTTCACAGTCTAGAACTCTTCTCTCTCTCCTTGTCAAGGTATCTTGCTTTTTAAAAAATTGTAAAAGTCTAGTAGCAAAAACTTCAAGAAAGTAAATGCATTGTTTTATTTCTGATTCTTCACTTTTATCGTGTTATAATTAGAAAAGCAGAAAGAATTAAAAAACTCCTACTTTGTAATGTTATTAACATTTGATATAAATTTGGCTTTTACAAGAAATATCAAATTTTGCATATTGTTAAAAAACTTCTTAATCTGCTTTTTCACACACCACATCTTTTACATGCTACTATTTAATACAATATTTGTGCATATTTTTGGTGTAGACTTATATTCCATTATATAAATATACCATAATTTATTGAATCCATCCTTTATCAGTTGTTTATAATTTTTGCTTTTATAAATACTGTTCCCATTAATTATTTAAAAATTGTTTACATCCACGATGCCATTCTTGGGATCAGTTTTCAAGGTGTGGTATTGCTGGATGAAAGCATGCAGTGGCTATTAATGCACGTTGACAAATTGTCCTTAAAAAAACTGCACCCTTAGCAAGGGATGAGAATGCCAACTCTTTCATACCACAGTTCTTGCTATATATTACTAGTTTGTTTAATCTTTGTCAATTTAATACAAGGATGAGTTCATAGTGTTTTTCTTTAATGAAGTTAAATCTTTTTGTCATTTTGTTTTTGTTTACTGCCTATCTGTATTTCTTTATTCTCATTATTTGTCCATTTTTTAAAAAATGTGAGTATTCACCTTTTCTTTCCTATTGAATTGTAAATGCTCCTTATACATTAAGGATTACTTTTACCGACAATTGGAGGTAAGAAAGATATCATAAAAACTCAATTGAGTAATATCAGAATGAGTTAATTTCAATTTATTGTTAATAAGAACTATAAATAATTTGGTTGGATTAGACTATTGCAAATCTGGCAACAATCAGCATCTATTTCCCTTTCCTAGGCCTGAGCTATGCTGAACAAAATTTAGTCCTTCTCTGATGATTGGAGATCTTGTGGTGCCTACGGGGGATTATTCTAAATTTTCCATTGTGCAAAGAGAATGAGACACAGAAAACCCAAGTCCTGGCTCCACAGGCTACCAGTTGGACAACCTAGACTGGGCAAGTAATTTAACTTCTCAGTGCTTTGGTTTCCTCATCTTTCAAACAGAAATAACAAAAATAACCTCTACTCATATGATGACTATGAGAAACAATATGTGTAAGAGTTAAGCACATAGATTTCAGAGCCTTTCTGGATTTGAATTCCCACTCTACCATTTAATAGCTATTGAGTTGGGAAAGTTCTTAATCCCTCTGGTCCTTAGTTTCCTTACCTGTATAATGAGGAAAATAATATAATTTACCTATTAGGGTGGTTGTAAGGATTAAATAAGTAAAACCTATGTACCTACCTATCTATGTATCTATCTATCCATGATACCTGTTTACCTATCATCCATATAGCTACCTATCGATAGTCTATCTGGCATTTAGAACAGTAGCTGGCAGGTAATAAGCACAATAATCATTATAATTAAATAAAATAACTTTATATTATGTCCTTTCTTAACCACAGTCCCTCACAAATGTCACTGGTAGGGACTATAACTGCTATAGGGGCCACCGCAATATTGGTAGTTGTATAAAATTGGGTCGAATCTCTACCAAACCCAGGACATACTCTGGAAATGAGTCTCTGAATAAGGCTCTAGCACGAACCTGCTTTTTTGGTGATTCACCTCATTCTATTCAATGTGAAGGGCAGGAAAACCAATCTGGCTTTTGTTAGCTGAATAGACTACAAAGCTAACCATGTGAATCGATTTTTTTGCTTCCATCCTAGAAACCCACCTTCAGCAGACAAGCCATAAAAATAGTGTACCCAAGGTGCTCTAAGACAGGGTTACGTCGTTTCCTCTCACAAAGCAGAACACTAAATTGATTTTTAGATTAATTGTCTATAGTTGGGTTAACTAAATTCTGTGTTCTCTGATTCATGCTCTGTACTAGTTCACAAGAAAATTTTTGGTCTTAACACTTAATATGAATCATAATTAATGCAAAAGATAATTAAAAGAATCTCTCAGCATTTTGGTCATTTTATCAGATGAAACTCCCACTTTTATCCCCATGATTTACACTGTATAAAAGAAAATATACCCATATGGAATACGCTTGTGAATCAAAAACAAGGCCAGTGCCCAAAATACAAATCAAAAACACTGTCTAGAACAACAGGCTTCAACTAATGAATTAAAATGATTGCTGGTTTCTTTAAAATATTAAGCTCATCAATGCTTGCCAAAAACCCCTTGGCTAGCTGAGGGATTCAAACTGCATTGTTCAGCTAGAGTTTGAAATCCTTCCATTCATCATTGACATGTGAGAGACAAGACAAGGTTTTTGACAAAAAGGGGATGAGGCGCCAGATGGTTTCCATCTGTATCTCCATTGATTGTACAATGAAAACCCACCTTCCCTAATCAGAAGGCTGTGCCATACATGGAAAATGAATACCCAGTGTTTTTAAAGAAGCACAATCACCCCTTCCCAACCATAGATGTATAAATATTAATGAACACAATCTGGTTCTAAGCAAATTTAGCATGAACTTTTAGCAACCCTCCCTTGACAACTTCCTCTCTTTTTAACTGAATTAAGCTTCTAAGTTCTGTGATTAAAAATAGCAAACCCTGCACTGAAGTTGGATCTGTGACTGAGGTAAACCTCTCCCTTCCAGCTAGTAACCAGTTAACGTAGCTCATATGATTGTGTGCTTTTTATAACCAAAAAAGGGTCTTAATTTGAATGGATGTTTAGCACATATGAATAGTGAGATATAGAATCCATACAAATAAGCAGAAAATTGATAAATTAACCTATCATTTATGCCATGACTATTTCCAAAAGTACTTGAGCAAATTTAGAGATTATTACACACAATACTGAGATACTTGTTAAATAACTTCATTTCTGTAAAACCCTGTACTACATCATATATTGATGCATATTTTAACTTTCCTGTAAGCTAATAGAGAGTGCTAAGACAGTTTTAATAACTAATGTTAAAAATAAAATAGTAGATTCCTTTCTTGGATATTTGAACTTGAATCATAGTATCACAGTATCTCTAACCAAGAAGATTTCGTTAGTCTTATTCCTTCTTGATTTACTTCCTGAGGCTTTCCTCTAAATATCAGAAGAGACTTAGATTTGAAAATTTCCATTAATTCCTTCCTTTGTTTCTTTTCTTTTTAGTTCAAACTGGGAAGGTTTGCATTCGTGCTCCAGCTTATGTGTCTTTAATCTGTTGAAGCAATGCATTTTCCAAGATGCATATTCCATGTTTTCACCACTAATGGTTCCCTGTGGATCAAAGTGGTAAGTCTTTTAAAGCAAAATATATCAAATCAGTCCAAAGATAATATGAAAAATTAAATCCACATAGTAAGCTTTAGTCTTCATGTGACTGGAAGGAATTAATCTTTTTCCTCTCCTGCAACATGCATTGTCCTCCTGCTGTCAATAAACAAAATATTACTGAGTACCTACTATGTGCCTGGCATTAGGCTAAGCACTGAAGATCGACACATTGGACAGTGTTGCTATTCTCAGGCACAGATGCTATTTCAGAGCCATCCTTCAGAGATTGGCTAAAGAATGTTCTTTGCTGTATGATAGCAACATTGTGCACAGAGCTCACATGTATTTCCATTGCAATGATCAAGCCTGTCTCTTAGCTCCCAGTTGCCTTTTGGGAATAAGTTCCCAGTGGAACTTGCCAGTGTTACCAGCAGTGTTGCTGTTTGTTTAAGGTTCAGTTTCACCAGGTCATGGCAAGTTTTTAAACTCGTCCTAGCCCAATTTGTTTGTCAGCAGCATGATCAGATATCAGAATAACATCAATAAAGCTGGAGCAAAATATGAGCTAAAGCTGCAGAGAAAATGCTGAGCTTATCAAAATGCATTTTGGGTTATGTTCGGGGCAAGAAGAACAGGAAAGGCTAGACCCACAGCTTGAGCCAGATGGTGCAATGTTAGCATTAGACAAAGAGGAAGAGAAATAATTTCTCTCCTCGTTTCTTTTGTAATTTTCATCAAGAACAATACTATCCAAACTGCAAAAAAGATACCTTAAATGGTTCATTTTAGTAGTAAACTGAAAAAATAAGAAGATTGAAAGTAAGTCAAAAAAAAAAAAAAAGAAAAATAAGTAAGCACATATATGTGTTTAAGTCTCTAGGCTCAGATGCACTGGATCTTCAGAAATAATGGGAAAAAACAAACAAGCAATAAATAATTTTTTGACATATGAGAAAATTAAAATTTTTCTTGATTATCAAAAGAGGGAGCTGGGGCAGTGAGGGGAGAAATGTAGGTGTGGAAAACAATATTCCATAAAATAGTCATAAAAACCATAATTCTATAAGTTACATTTAAATATATGGTTTATGAGTACTATTAAAAGAAAATTATGAGGTATTCAAGAAGAGGTAGCACAGAGTTGGGGATGAGACATAAATATGTCATATATGATATGTGATATTTGACATATATACTATATGTTATATTACATATACATATATATCAATATATGTAAATATAGTCACCTTGATATATATGTATATGTAATATAACATATATGTAAGTTATATGCATATAGGCAAGGTTGCATCACATCCCTATTTCAGCAAGGTATTTGACAAAGTCTTACAAGATATCCTCAGGGTAAGACTGTAGAATATGGTATGAATGACAAAGAATGAATGAATGAATTGGACAACTGTTAATTAATTAATCAATGTCACTTGAGGAAATGGTATGTAGAAATATCCCATTGAGCTCTTTCCTGTCAAAAAATTTATTGATTTGGGTGAAGACGAGAGAATTATCATCACAATTGAATGGTTGTAGATAACTGACATAATCATGTTTCAAAATGAATCTGAACAAATGGGTAAAAGAAATCAGATGGAATTTTTTTTTATGTAATTATTTTTGTAGAGACAGGGCCTTACTATGTTGCCCAGGCTGATCTTAAACTCCTGGCCTCAAAATGATCCTCCTGCCTCGGCCTTCCAAATGCTGTGCTGGGATTACAGGCATGAGCCACTGTGCCCAGTCTCAGATGAAATTTACAGAAGAAACTATAAAGTACTGCACTGAATATCCAAAACTTGGTTAGAAATTACAGGATGTAGGGTTTGGGGAGACTGGATGACAGCAGTTTAAAATTTAAAAATTTAAGTTGACACAGTAGTATGGTGGCAAATTTGAAAAAAAAAATTGTCAGTAGGATCTTAGAGAAAGAGTAACAGAACATATTTGTCCTCTTCACTCCCATTATTCGTTGTCATCCTGGTGGTGATGAGGACTTTATCACATACTAACAAGTGCTATAAGGAGAAATTACCATGAGCAAGAAGTGGCCCTGTTTGTTTTGTTATTGATCCACTGTGGAGTTTATCAGATTGATCCTCAGGAACTGGCTGACCTGGGACTAAAAAATACAAAAAAAAAGGTGGCGGGCGCCTGTATGAAATGAAAGATCTTGCAGCTGGATCCTTACTGAGGAGCAAGACTCCGTCTAAAGAATAGAAAACAAAAGGGAGAAAGTGAAGCAAGCATGAGGTATGGATATAGAAATAGACACAGTGTTCCATGACATAGACCAAAAACAGCTTCATATGTGAAAGTTTCATTTATGAGAGAGCCTTTGCATTGAAGATCAAAGGGGAACTCATAGACTGCTCAATAAGTTATGCGAGTACAATTGTTTTTCATATGAGAAAAATGGAATCAGATCCCTACCCCATGCCATATAACACAAGAATCCATTCCAGATGAAATATATGCTTAAATGTAAAGATAACATTTTTAAAGAATATAAATTTTTTACCACTGAACTCTATACCTAAAATGGTAAAGACAGTAAGTTATATGTGTATATATTTACCTCAGTAAAACCTTTAAAAAAGACATTTAAGTCCTAAAAGAAAGAAAATATAGAATAGAAAGAAGATAATTTCTTAAAGTATAATAATAATAAATAAATTTAAAAAAAAGAAAAGTTGAAAAATTACTAACCATAAAAGAATAAATTGACAAATTTGACTACATTAAAATTACGTCCCAGAAGAATGACTCCCACAAACAATAATGGTGAGAAGAAGAGCTATTCTGCCTTCAACAAGGTGGTGACCCAAGAATACATCATCAACATTCACAAGATCATCCAGAGAGTGGGCTTTAAGAAGTGGGCTTGAGCACTCAAAGAAGTTTGCCATAAAGGAGATGGTATTCCAGATGTGTGCATTGATGCCAGGCTCAACAAAACTGTCTGAGCCAAAGGAATAAAGAATGTTCCATACTGTATCCAAGTGCAGTTGTCCAGAAAATGTAGTCAGAATGAAGATTCACCAAACAAACTCATGCATTGGTTACCTGTGTACCTGTCATCACCTTAAAACATCTACAGACAGTCAATGTGGGTGATATCTAAACACTGGTTTTCAAATAAAGTTTATAAGACTGCTAATAAAAATAGCATATGTTCATTTAAAAAAATTCCATAAAGTGAAATAGTAAGCCAAAAATTGGGAGAATTTTGCAACACCTAAAAATGACAAAGGATTTCCCTCTCTCTCTCTCTCCATACACACACACACACACACACACACGCACACACACACACACACACGTTTATAATTACTATAAATCAAAAGAGAAATGAGTGAAGACATGAACAGTATTTAACCAAAAAAAGGAAGCATTAATGGTAAAGACAGATAGGAAAAGATGTCGAACCTCATTAGAAATCAAAACATGCTTTTTCAGATCACAATAAGGTACATTTTAGATGGACAAAATTTAAAAGCCTGACATTACCAAATGTTAGCAAGGATGTGGAGCAAAAAAGAAGCCTAATGCACTGCTGCTTGGTGGGAGTGTTGACTAGTTCAATCATTCTGAAAAACACATTTGAGTTACCTAATAAAGAATATATTTACCCTCTGATCCAGCAATTCTACTCCTAGAAAAACTTACTCAACATGAACCAAAGACACATGCAAGAAAATTCACATAGCTTTATTTGTAATGGCATATCACTGGCAATAAACTCTCCAAAGAAGAAATAACCCAAAAGTCTACACAGACTACACAGAACAAAGTGATATATTTGCCTAGCAGAACATTATACAGCAGTGGAAAACGGACAAATTCCAGCTTTATATACTGGATGAATACATCTTAGAAATACAAATATGAATGAGAAAAGCAAGTTGTAGGAACATATATATGACATGCTATCATTTTTATAAAACCCACAGACTAGCCAAATTTTAGAATATATTGTTTAGGAAGATGAACACACATATGTAGTACAGCTAAAACTCATCCAAATGATAAACACAAAATTGATAATAGGGAGGCAGGAGATAGGATCAGGGAGGAATACTACATATTTAATAACAACATTATTGGTAATATCCTACTTCCTCAAATGAGTGTTGGCTTCATGGGGGACTTAATCCATTACCAAGCTTCATAGACTACATATACGTTATAACATGTAAATTTATTTGTACATAAAACAAATTAAGGAAAAAAAGAAAAAGAGGGAGACCAAGGAAGGCAGGCCCCTTTAACCCCACCGAAGTTATGTAGGCACTGCCTGGCAACCCAAGGTGTAAAGAAACATTTTGCTTCTTTCTCTGTATTTCAAATGGGTTATGAGTCAACATACAGCTTAACATTGGATTCTTTCTGGAAACGGGCTAGTCTGTCTAATTTTTCATTAATTCTATGTCAGTAGGGCAAGGTTACCAAGGTACGTACACCTTCTAGTTAAGAGAGGGGAAATTCTCACCATATTCAGCACTAAAGCTATATCTGCAGTATATACAACATGAACCAAATACTTCTCATATAGTTCCAAGAATTGAACTATATTTTATGAGAAGCATTCGAAAAAATAAAGAGCTTCCCAGGAAAGTTAATGTAGACACTGGGGTGTTGAAAATGCATTTCACACGAATGGCTAAGTGAACTTGAATTTGAGATATTCAACTGAGAGAAGAGATTAGGAGAACTGTGATAGCTAACTTCAGAAATTAAAAAGAAATGCTGTGAAATTAAAAAAAAATTTTTGCTTTATGCTGCATATAGAGTGGCTCCCCGCTGCCAATGGATAGAAATGTACTGAGGCTGATTTAAGGTTTGAAAATTAAAATATCAGCTCACAACAGCTAGTTGGATGACTGACTCTAGATGGTGGCCTATTAGAGTCCAACAATTTCCTAGAGCTATCAGAGAATGTTATCCTTTAAAAATGTTTGGAACTTTCATTTTTCCTATAATGGATTATATTTTATAATTCAGACCACAGCTTAGTATATTTTTGGTTTAAAAATAATAATATTGTATAATGTTTATCTCGAATTCAGTTATATGATTTATTTTTCATTTCTACTAACTTAGTTCCAGAGATAAAGAATGAATGACTCTGCTTCTCACTAACTACCTAACTCTGTGTAATTCACTTAATCTCTCAAAGCCTCAGTTTCTTCAGCTGTAAAATGGGAATAATAACAAGACTTATCTGTAGTGGGTTAGTGACCCCCCAAATCTGTCCAAGTTCGAATCCCTGGAGCCTGTGAATATGTTATCTTGCAAAGAGACTTTGCAAATGTAGTTAAGGATTTTCTGATAAGGAGATTATGCTGGATTATCTGGTGGCCCAGTATGGTCATAAAATTCCTTATAAAAAGGATGCAGGAGAGGTCAGAGGCAAAGGAGATTATGTGATGATGGAAGCATAGATCAGAGTGATGTACTTTCTAAAATGGAGGGAGAAGCCAAAAAATCAAGGAGACATGTGGCCACTAGAAGCTGAAAAAGGCAAGGAAATGGATCCTTCGCTTAGAACCTCCACGAGGAATTAGTTCTGCAGACCCTTTGACTTCAGCTCTGAGAAACTCATTTCTGCCATCTGACCTCCAGAACCGTAAAATAATACATTTGTGTTGTTTTAAGCAACTAAGCTAGTGGTAATTTGTTACAGCAGCAACAGGAAACGAATTCACCATCTCATAGGGCTTTTGTGGGGATCACATGAAATAAACCAGTAAAAAGTTCTTGGCTTCTATTACTATTATCATCGACCTTATTTTCTCAAAATGAAGATTCAGTGTCACAATTCAGTAACTGCCCTCAGTTATTTCCCTCATAAGGCGTTTTCATACTCCTTGTACGTTAATGACACGGGGAAAAGACCCTGGATGGGAGTAAGGAATTCACAGCCATAATGCTGAGGGTCCTGACAGCTGCTCGACTTCTCTAGGCCTCCATCCCTTAGCTATAATTAGAGGCTTGATTGTTCTAGCTCTAAAATGCAAAGATTATGTGCTTACTTAGGCAGTCCAATAAATGCTTTCTAAGTCCACCCTCTTGCTGCTCTCTGATGGTTTATCTTGCAGTTAGTATCTGAATTCTCTAGTGCCAACTGCCCCTGGGTTATCTTTACTTTGGGCACTGATTAACCAGGCAGTCCTAATTCCATGCTTTAAAAAAAGGAAGATGAAAAGAGGACTAGCGGTTCTTAGCTTAAATTTATGTTTAAAAAATATACTCGGTGTTTTACAAATTATGTTCTTAGCAACAAATCCTAGCTTTAAGGGTCCATGTAGATTTGCCCTGGAGCCTTCTGTTTTTAATTCAAGGCAGTTGCTTTCAAGAACAGGGTTGACTGGCCATCCTCACCAAGTGTTCTGCCAAGGCTCTTATCCTCCTAAGTGGCAGGACGTTTGACACACTTTCCTTGTTGCTAAAGGTTTAGATAATAGTACATAGGAATCAAACATGACCAAAATAGAACAGACACCAAAGTAATGTTGAGCACAAGCTCTCTTTCATATCTCCACTTTCTCCAACTCACCATGGAGAGAAGGACTGTGAAAAAGCTTTGCCATCCATAAAATATTCTTTAAATGCAAAACATTCCTCTTGATTTGAACTCAGCATAGGGTTGGATGTTGTGATAGAGATTCAGACGGCACTCAGTTGACACAGAGAAAGTGCTACTTCGATATGAGGCAACCCTCAAAACTTCCTTCACAAGGTGGTCTTGAGAGAAGAGTAGATCTTTACTAGCTGGAGAAAACAACAGGGTCATTTTGTGGAAAAGGAATGATGTGTGCAAACGCAGAGAGGCTTCCTCTAAAAGAAGAAGTTACTGTGTTTGGCATGTCATGGGGAGGGAACAGACACTAACTGGAGATGACGTTAAGGTTAGCTGCTACCGGTCTGTGCTTGCCATACTGGTCATCTGAATTTTACTTTGTAGCATTCAGCAATTAAAGAGACAACTGTCATCAGGGATGGGGCATGTTCGGATTGGGTTTTTTCAGAAAATAGGTAAAAACTGGTAGAAGTATCCAGTATGGGACAATAATTGAGGTCTGGGAGAGGGGCTGTCAGAGTGAAAAGAGGGAGGTGTTGAACTGGAGCTGCCTTCATTGAAAACCAAGTGGATGTTGGAGAGACAAGGTCTACAAGGACCTGGAGGCTTCCAGCTTGGCTGATTAGATATATGGCAGCATCACTGGCCACACTATAAAAAACAAGGATGGAGGAAGACAGAAAAAAGGTTGGGACCACAGACACTAAACTGAGTGGGTAGATAGAAGGCAAAGAGAAAGTGAGAACCCTAGAGAAAAGAACCACTTGGGCAAAGTAAGGCACGGAAGCAGACAGGAAATGCGTAGGCAGAGGGACACAGGAGATTAAAAAAGGATGATGTCAGAGAAACCAGATGCAGAAAGATGGACATGGAGGTGCAGATCAGCTGCTGTGCCAAATGTGGCAATATGGTCTGGTAAGTAAAGGACAGAAATGGGCACCACAGAGCCACATCCAAATCCCCAGGACCCTGAGCATCCCAGTGTGGAGGTGAACTCTTCCCCTCTCCCTAACTTGGTGAGATACTTCTCACGACATTTGACATATGCCTTGTGCAAAGTATGGGTATATCTGCTACATGAAGCCAAGGGGAATGGAAGCTTTCCCATATTCCCATAATGCCAGAAGGCAGAGCCTGGGTCTAGCCACCCCCACTCAACAACTTAAAACCAAATCAGTCCCCAAAGTATTGAAAAGGCAAGATAGGAAACAATGAGTAATGTGGGCCCAGGAATGAAACCAAAGCACGCAGCAATATGCACACACGCAGATGCAACGCTGGCCTCCTCCTCCGCGGCCCTTCCAAACTGTTCAGAAAGAATAGACGATTAGGCCTCAGTATAATTCATTCTCTTTCACAGAAGTAGAAATTAATTGCCGCTGAAGTGACTAGAGAAAGCAAAAAACTACATAGATGCTTATACACACAATAATCATTAAATGTGCCCTTCAGAGCAGTCGTGGGAGAAAGTGGGGATTGGGAGAGAATTAAAAATGACACTTATGTACTGAGACCTCAGGGTGAGTCAGAAAACAATAAAATTCCTGTTAAAGGAAAAAGAGAGGAAAGAAATAACACTGGTATAACAATGTATAGTATATATCTGGGGGCAAGTGCAGGGAGCTGTGCTTTTCACATGGTAGGGAATGCTAGATCCTAAGAGGGATCCTAAGGGAGATCCTAAGACATACTGCCTTTCTAAGGGGGGGAAAAAAGAACAGAAGAAGGAATACTGGCAGGAGACTGAGTCACACAGAGGAAAGCCCAGCGCTGCGAGGGATCACAAGAACTGTAAGCACCACTCCAAGTTCCTCATAGCCTCAGAAAAGGATGGCCCGGTGTGTAAACGCACAGCAGTAAACAAGACATGCCTCAATGCACGACTTGATCATGAAAGACGGAGTCAGAACGCAAAGTTCAGGTTTCTTAAAATATATAGATATTACACACACACACACACAAATGCACACACACTTCTCTTTCTCGAGTTTGAAAAAGTGTATCTGTCTGCTTGAGTACATTGGAAGTTTAACAACAGCAATGGGTGCTTTTTAGCTTTCCTCTGAGCCTGACCGTTGAAAATAAGTCAAGTTACCAGAATGCATTCTACATTTCACATTCTTGCACTGCCCTTAAATACAGACTCTGAGGATGCATTTCTATGCTTAGAGCACACATTATTCCCTGGTGTGGTGGCCTGGAAGATCACATACATCTAACCACCTGGGCCAGGCTTCTTTGAATTGCTGTGAATTGCTCATTTACCAGGAAAGATTCTCTTCTTCTGTGTGATGTATAACTATGTGAATCTCTTCACATGATGATCAGAGAATCAGCTAATTAATGCTAAAATCAGGTACAGATAGAAACATTCCAGTTCTCAGGTCTGGCCAATGTAGTAAAATCCACTTTAGAAAATGGAAACCCTTAAGTCTCATTGCAGAGAGTTGATGCAAAAGAGATCATCCAGTCCCTATATCAATCAAATGTGTGTGGACCTAGTGCTTTTCTCCATGATCATAAAAATGTGTGTATATATATATATATATAATGAAATATTATTCAGCCAATAAGGCATGACATCCTGTCATTTGCACCAATATGAAATGGAATTGGAGGTCATTGCATTAAGTGAAATAAGCCATCCACAGAAAGACAAATATTGCATGTTCTCACTCATATGTGGGAGTTACAAAAGTGGATCTCATGGAGGAAGAGAGCAGATTGGTGCTTCCCAGAGGCTGAGAAGAGTAGGGGCAAGATGAAGAGAAGTTGGTTAATGGGTACAAAAATACAGTTAGATGGAAGGAATAAGGTCTAGCACTCAAAAGCACAGCAAGGAGACTATAGTTAACTATTGACTGTACATTTCAAAATAGCTAGAAGAGAAGAACTGGAATGTTTCCAACACAAAAAATGTCTGTAGCAATGGATATACTAATTACCCTGATTTAATAATTACACATGTACACATGTATCAAAAGATCACATGTACACAAATATGCACAACTATTATATATTAACAAAAAAGTTTGCTGGAAAAAAGGCGGGTAACAGATCTTTGTTACTTTTCTGGATTTATTCAAGGATCCTCCTGTCTATGAATGCCAAGCCAGAAAGCAGATACAGGGAAGAAAATGAACATACTTTTGGGCTCAAAAACCAAATTTACCCAGCAGGAAATGGGTTTTCCCTTCTCTGAACTCCTATACAACTCTATACCTCCCTGATGACACAGATCATCTCCTGCCTTAAATAATTTTTATTTGTGCTTATGTCTCAGCTCTCCTGCGATTTTGCAAGCTCTTCCCAAGCAGGACTGCATCTTAATATCTTAGCTAATTACTTAGCTGAGTAATCTCCCATGTTTTTCAAGGGCTTTATACTTTCCTAATATGCCTTCAGATGCACTATCTCATTTGGTCTTCATGAGACTGTCAGGTAGGGCAGGCACAATTATTATTGTTTTCATTTTATTATTATTTCACTTTATACATACAATTGAGATTAAGAAAGGTGAAATGAATGGAAGGTTACATGGCTACCCAGCTTAATTCCAGAGTCCAGAATGAAGCACACTGAACTAGGCTCCCAAACCAGACCTCCATCCTCCACACCAAGCTTTTCCTCCTGCCTTCCCACATGCCACCTTATATGGCTGGTTGTCAGTGAGGTGCCCATTACAAGAAAGATATCTAGAGAGAAGAACAAAGCAGCAGAAACATAGAGCAGCTAAAAAGAGAAAAAGAGATGGACACCAACTGATCTTCATGTTTTTCTAACCTGAAAAGCCCCTGGAACACTGTTGCTAGATATGAGATGACGCCTATCTTTTTATCTCCATAAGAGAGTCATGTAGTAATGCTATTGTCAGAGGGAACAAAAAGGTGTTTTGTGTGTGTGTGTGTGTGTGTGTGTGTGTGTGAACATGCATTCTTTCTTTAAAGAAAAAAGTGGCATTATGAGGTTCATGGGATCATTGATGTTGGAGTGGGGAGGGCCCTCAGGGGGCATCTGTTACAGTGTTGCTGGAGACATCTTCAGACAGAAAAGAAAACTGGAGCCTGCTGGGGGATGCTCCTGGCAAAACAACTTCTTTACTTAGTTATAAAGGAGTGGTATCTTGGCCCCTCTACTCTCTTATCCAGTTACTGGCCCTCGGTAAGAGAGTAGATGAGAAGGTAGAAGCCCCTGTCAGGTAGGACAGAAGTGCAGAGGTAGAAGGACAAAGATCAGAAGTCCCCCTACTCAAGCAAAAGGCAGTGTCTTAGGTAAGGATCTCCACAAGCAAAGCATGAGAGAACAATTCCTAGGCAAATCAGGCTCTTAATGAAAACACATGAGGGAGTAAGGGAAGCAAGGGAGGGCAGGGGAAAAGACAAAGAAAGATGTGGTGTTAGAAGTCTAGTCTGATCCCACAGGGAGCTCTGGGGTGCAAATTACTCAGAAGTCATTCCGCACAGAGGCAGGGGGCCTGAGCTGTTGTACCTCAGCATCAGGCAGTAACTGGCCAAGGGCTGTCCTGTGGCATGGAGGGTGTAACCTCCCAGGCATGAGGTAGATGAGGTAGATGTCATTGTCTGGATGAGGTAGGTGTCACTGTCAAGGGCAGTCCTCCAGAGGATGGTGCAGATAGGAGGATCTGACAGCCAACAGCCACAGCAGCTGGAGGACAGGGGGACTAGCCCTGTTAAGGGGGCCTGGGTGGGGCACTAACAGCATCTACTATAGGCTTCTTCTCACACCTACAGGAGCTGAACTCCAGGTAGGTAGTCTAATTCAGAGCCGGATGCCCTCTCATGGGAACTATGGCATGGGATCCTCTGCCTGGGATCTGTTGTATTACCCCCTACTTTACAAAACCATATCCATATGTTTTTATATTCTTGACACTTAATGAAACTTTAGAGTCTCTATATTTGTTGGTGCCTTTCAGTCAATCACTACCTCCTTGTGACAACACATGCAAAAAACTTCTTCACAATTCTGTTTTCCTCCAACCAAATTTCTCTTCTCTTTTTTTTTTTTTTTGAGACGGAGTCTTGCTATATCACCCAGGCTGGAGTGCAGTGGCACAATCTCGGCTCACTGCAAGCTCCGCCTCCCAGGTTCATGCCATTCTCCTGCCTCAGCCTCTGGAGTAGCTGGGACTACAGGCACCCGCCACCACGCCCGGCTAATTTTTTTGTATTTTTAGTAGAGATGGGGTTTCACCATGTTGGCCAGGATGGTCTCGATTTCTTGACCTCGTGATCCACCCACCTTGGCCTGGGATTACAGGCGTAAGCCACCATGCCTGACCCTCCTCCACCCAAATTTCTATTTGTACATCTCAAGGAGAATGGGGTCAATAACTCTCAAAGGCAACCCACTCTATTTTGCTATTAACTACACGTTGGTAACTTTAATAACGTAAAAATCTATTTCTTTATCATTTCCATTCACCAAAGTGATGAAAAATAGGTCTAATTTTTAGAAATTAAATACCTTCTCTTCTACAGGTGAAAGAGCCACAGTTCAGATTGTTCCACCATGTAGGACATGATTGCGTATCTGTTTGCTCATCTAGTCCCTACCCAATGAAGAAATTCCAGTTTGTCCATGACCCCATTTAAGGAGGTGCCCAGAACTACCCAGGAGTCATGTGACCCACATAGATCAAAGGAAGATTATCCTTTTTGTTTGGAACACAGCAGTTCAATTGATGCCGTCTAAAATTAACTTCATGATTTAAATAAACTCTACTATATGATCTATTACACCACTGATTTAAACTGAGTCGTAAATAACAAATCTACATATATTTGCACGTGCTGTCTGTCTCACCCCAACTTTAGTTTCTAGATTGATTTTTTTTAAACTTAAGTATAGGCTTTTATACCTATTCAATTAAAACTTAATCTTGTTCCATCATTGCAATCTGAAGTGATCTCTCCAGGTACTAATTCTGTTACTCAAAGTATGTGCCATGCTTCCAGGTTTCAAGTCAATCATAACGTTGACACATATATTATCTATACCCTCATCAAAATCATTGATAGGAAACAGTACCTTGATGGGGCTAAAAGCGGATCCTCATAGCCCACCATTAGAGACCAGCCCCACACAAGAGCCATTCTAGCACACACACAGTTTGATTCATGCCTTCTTCAAGACTCAGCCTCAATGTTATAATCAATACATTTCTTCAGATATGTATTTTGATATACTGAGTTGTGAAGAATACAAAATAGTTTATGAAATATTTGTAGTTACATGCATTTATTAGAATATAAAAACAGAATATAAATCCAGTAGTAGTTTTACAAATAAAAATAATCCAAGGAGACAAAGGCCAGAATAACTCAGAGGTCATTCTACGTATATTCTAGGTATATAGAATATAATTTCAGAATAAAAAGATCATTTTTTTTTCCATGTAGAAGAAGTTGACAAGTATGAGGGGGTGAAAGGGATGATGACTAAGCTCCGGATAGGGACACATGGAATACAAATTGTACTAAGGGAAACAGGTGATCAGAGACAAGAGAATACAAGAGACTAAATGACTAAATTAGTTATCTATTGCTGCAAGACAAATTCCTACCAAATTAACAGCTTAAAAGACCAAAAGTTATTTCACAGTTTCCATAGGTCAGGAGTCCGGGTTCAAGTGAGTTCAGCCCTTTGTTCAGGATCTCACCAGGCTGAAATCAAGATGTTAGCTGAAGCTGCAAACCCAGCTATGGCTTGGGGTCTCCTAATCTCACTGGTTGTTGGTGGAATTCAGTTCTTTGCAATTGCAGGACAGAGATCCCTACTTTTGCTGGCTGCAAGCTGAGGGCTGTTCTCAGTTCCTAAAGGCCACCTACCATTCTATGCCATGTGGCTTTCTCCACTGTATGGCAATTTGCTCCTCAAGGCCAGTAGGGGAAACACTCTTCATTCTGCTAAAATGGAGTCCTATACTAAGTAAAGTAGTCAAGGGAGTGATTATCATACTCACAGGTCCAGGCCAAGCAAAGAGAGGAGATTAGAGACCGTGTGTACACCACTGGATAGGAATCTTTGGAGCCATCCCAGAATTCCACCTGTCACAATGACTTAACATGGCTGAGGCATAGTGAGGAACTGTGGTAGAGGAGGGACCTGGAGAGGCCTTTTGTGCCCTGCTATGGAGTTTGAATATTATACTGAAAGCAATGGAGGCACATTAACAGATGCCTCTCCCTGTGGGGAGGTACAAGAAAATGTTATACGTAATAGTGGTTAAGAAAGTATTCTGGGAAGCATGGTGCTTGGAGAGAGTATTATTGAATGAACTGAGGCAATAAATGTAAAACATAGCATAATCCATATATACACTTGATTCTGTTTATAGTTTACCCATCCTGTTTGCCTACATGACTGCTGTGAGAAAGTAAAACTACACCTTGCCCTGTTGCCCTTGTAATTAAGTGTGTCCTTCACATACCAACAACAGATGAAACAAAAATATTTTTGCATCTTTAGAGACTCCTTCCAAAACAGAAACACCCTATCTCACTCTAGTCTCCCCATTCAAAAACATTTTTAAAAGACTTCAGCCCCTTTCCTGTAAGTTGCTGGCTCCCTCAAGAAAAAAATCTTTATCTCTGATTTTGGAATACAGATATCTGCAGATATGTGAGGATCCAGACAGGTAGGATAAGCATGTGAGAACTGCCACTTTTCCACCAATGAGGATTTTGAACAGATTAACTGTAACTTTGTGAGCTAATTTTTTTTTCTTTAAATACCTGTAGTATCCTTTTTTCAGGGACTCCTGTGCTTATAAAGGCTGGACAGCCCTCCAAACATTACAAGTAAAAAGCACTTCAATGTTCAATTTGTCTTTGAGTTTTCCATTCACAACTGTGTCTATACCCTGTATCCTCAAGAGAAACCACAGTGTTTATTTTTAAATATAATAATAATACTATATGTAAGCTACTTATTATATGCCACGCAAGGCACTGATCTCAGAGCTTCATATCCTCACAATCAGATGAGGAAACCATGGCATAGAAAATTCAAGTAACTTGTTGGAGTTTACACAGGTTGTTAGTGGTGGAGCTGGGATATGAATCCAGGTAGAATATTTTGCAACAGTTCGCAGTCTTGGAAAAAAATAAGTACTTACTACTCTTGTAAGGGTGACCCTTGAGGCACTCAATACATGATTGCTGATTAACAATTACTACTTTTGAGGTGGCAGAGTCAAAAATATTTTAAAACTAAGGTCTAGCCAGGTGTAGTGGCTCATACCTTAGCACTTTGGAAGGCCAAGGCGGGCAGATTACCTGAGGTCGGGAGTTCAAGACCAGCCTGACCAACATGGAGAAACCCTTCTCTACTAAAAAATACAAAATTAGCTGGGCATAGTGGCGCATGCCTGTAATCCCAGCTACTCAGGAGGCTGAGGCAGGAGAATTGCTTGAACCTAGGAGGCAGAGGTTGTGGTGAGCTGAGATCACACCATTGCACGCCAGCATGGGCAACAAGAGTGAAATTCCACCTCAAAAAAAACAAAAACAAAAACAAAAAACTAAGGTCTAATCACTACAAGATTATGTCACAGACGTAAGGTGCCGGGCACAGTGGCTCACTTCTATAATCACAGGACTTTGGGAGGCTGAGATGGGTGGATCACTAGGTCAGGAGGTCGAGACCATCCTGGCCAACAATGGTGAAACTCTGTCTCTACTACAAATACAAAAATTAGCTGGGTGTGGTGGCATGTGCCTAGAATCCCAGTTACTTGGGAGGCTGAGGCAGGAGAACTGCTTGAACCTGGGAGGCGGAGATTGCAGTGAGCCAAGATCACGCCAGCACTCCAGCCAGACAACAGAGCGAGAGTCCATCTCAAAGAAACAAACAAAAAATATGACAGAAGGACAATTTTTAGGTATAATATGAATTATCAAAATTGCCACAAATAGAAGTAGAAACACTGAATAGATGAATTGATTAGAGAAAACAATCTGACACCAACAAATAGAAACAATAACAGCAAAAATCTTTAAAAGGTATAAAAGTATTATCTGGTTCAAAAAGTAATCCTGATACAGAGATTTTCAGAGAAAAAAAATTGCCCATGAAAATATAATTTCCATAGGTGCGGAACACTGAAAATGGTAAAATCTTTCTAGTCATTACATAAAGTACATAATTTTGATATCAAAGCTAATAAGATAGCATAACAATTCAACTAAGGACCAAATCATTATGAAAATTGAGGCAATAATCTCAAACAAATATGGAATACAGCAGTAAGTTAAGAAAACATTTCATCAGGGCCAAGTAGGCTTTAGTCCAAGAATAAAAAGATGATTAAATATTAGGAAATCTGTAATTATAGTGCACCATTTTAATAGATCAAAGGCAAAACTTATGAAATAATTTAAAAGAAACTATGATACTCCGTATCAAGTCTGGTGTTAAACACATTATAAATAATTCTTACTGGATACTCATAATATCCTCACAAAATATTTACATGATTATCTTCATATTACAGAGGAAGAGACTGAAATTGGAAGGGAATAAATAAATTGCTAAATGTTACACAATTCTAAGAGGGGGAGGTATAATTTAACTCCAGCTCTGTCTGCTCATAAATCCCATACTCTGGCTTCCATGTTATGTTCTCCTCATGGATGATAATTTACCAAAATCATCCAAAAGGCATTTTACAGTATTCCAAAACCGATTTTTTATTTAAAAAATCTCAGCATATTAGGAATGCAACAAAATTTCTTTAACATGGTTAGAAAAAAATCTGTCATCAAATAAATAGCTATTAAAATCAGAAACAAGATAAGAGTAGAATGCCAGTGAGTATTTTGAACACTGCTGTGGAAATTCTGGCTAATGTTATAGGATATAATCAACAAAGAAGAGATACATTATTTGGAAAGATGATAGAATCATTATTTGATTATAATGTAATTGTTTATAAATAAAAGGAGAACTAAGTGAAAAATAATTGTCATTAACAAATAAATAGAATCAAAAGACAAAATATTAAAAGCAATAGCTTTCATATAACAGTAACCACCAATTAGAAAACAATATTTTAAATAATCTCAAAAATAATTAAATAAAAATATCTAATACCTAGGAATAACCTAAAAAAAATGCAGGACCTCTACAAAGAAATGATTTTTTTCTCACATCACGTAAGACTTGAAAAAACAAAGAGATATTTTGAAATGATTGAAAATTGTGAAGATGCAAACCTTTTCAAAATAATTCATAATTTGCACATAATTCTATACAAAGTACAAGAAGTTTTGTTTTGTTTTGTTTTTTGAGATGGAGTTTCATTCTTGTTGCCCAGGCTAGAGTGCAGTGGTGTGATCTCAGCTCACTTCAACCTCTTGCCTTCTGGGTTCAAGCCTCTCAAGTAGCTGGGACTACAGGTGTGTGCCACCATGCCTGCCTAATTTTGTATTTTTGGTAGAGATGGGGTTTTACAATGTTGGCCAGGCTGTCTTGAACTCCTGACCTCAAGTGATCCACCTGCCTCAGCCTCCCAATGCTGGAATTATAGGTATGAGCCACTGTGACCAGCCCAAGATTTTTTAAATTTGAAAATTAACTCCAATACTCACCTTAAAGAATGCTGAGACAATAACTGCTAAAATAAATTTAAAATACAGAGAAATGAAAGAGTTGGGGCCACCATGTCAGAAACAGACTACAATACAAATTATAATGGGACATAGAAACTATGATATGGTTCTGCTACAATAATTAATAGATGGTTACAGAAATAGCCCAGATACAGAAATGTATATACCAATTAAAAGATGGATTTAATAAAAAATCAGTGAAGAAAAGAGCACTCATTTTATAAATGGCGTTGAATTAACTATTCAAATAATTTAAAATGTATATTGCTATCTCATACTACACATTAAAATAAATACACATAAACGGTATGTTAAATTTTAAAATAAAATCATAAAGGATTATGTAAAATACAGGTGGTTATTTATCAGCTATTGAGCCTAGCAAATAATTTCTAAACATAAAGGTAGTGAAATGTGTCAGAGAGTAATAGTAGATTTGACTGCAGTAGCAAAGGTGAAACACATTTATGTATCAGAGAGTATAACACTCAAAAGGCAAACACGAAACTGGAAAAAGAATTTCCAGAGACATAACACACAAAGATAGTTCATAAGCAAAATATTAACATCTCAATGGATAAATGGGCAAAGAACATAGATCAACAAGTTACCAAACATCCTTATAATTATCCAATAAGCATTTGAAATTTTAGAATTTTTTTTTTTAAAAAACTGATGCTTAATGCTGTTGAATGTGAGGAGAAATAGTCACGACACTGACAGTAGCTGTGTAAATTAATAGCTTTGGCCACATCTATGAAGACTCATAAAATCGTCCATGCCCTTTGATTGCCTCTCCTAGGAACTGTCCAATAGAAACAATTAAGAAGGTGAAAAAAGATGTAATGCAAAGCTATTCAAGGCCATATCATTCATTCCAGGCAGAAGCACAAACATTCAACCATAGAGGTACATCCGAAAGTACAATATTATACAGTCATTGAAAAATCATGTTTTGAAAAATATTTAATGTCATGAGAAAATTTTCCCAGTCAAGTGAACGTAAGTAAGATATAAAACTTTGTCTAGACCATAATTGTGATTCTGTGATTGTAACCATATATGCAGAGAAAAAAAACTGGAAGGAAATATGCCAAAATGTTACAGCAGCTATCTCTGAATACTAAACTAGGTGATTTTTATTTTATACACTGAATATCCGAATAAAATTTATGAAAGAATAAAAACAATATTGTCATGAGAAATCAGAAGCTGGACACACTGGTCATGACCTTCTAAGGACGTAAGGAAGCCTTTGCCTTTTATGTTCCTCTAATTTTACTGCATGATCTCAGAGGGAAATGAGTGGAGTGAGTGTCCCATCAGCCACCTTGGCCTCTGGAAAGAATTGTCCCAGAAGCCATCTCTCTATCAAATCTGGCTAATTCCTTCTCTGCTCCTTCAGCTCTGGCCTCTTCCTGCTCACCTCTGCCAATCTCCTTTCCTTCCACTCAAAGTCTGGCCACAACAAAAAAGAAAGCAGGTTTGGAGAGAGGTCAGTATGCTGGGTTATTGTCAAAGGAATTATGGTGTTTGTGTGTTTCTCCAAAAGTGCATTCTGCTGCTGCTAAATTATCATTCCATAACACTATCTACACTGGAAAGATCTTTCTCAAAAAAAAAAAAAAAGAAGAAGAAGTATACTCTTGAAAATGCCTGCAATGCCTACTGTGATGGTGACATCAGAAGTCTATTTCTCCTTCACAAGTATAGTTCATGGAGAGTTATTGAAACCGTATCATTTAATCACTCAACAATATTAAGCAAATCTTTGTGGGGTGCTCTCTATGGTTCTGGGAAATATAATGTGATCGTGGGTGGCTGAATCATGGTCCTCAGAGATGTCCATATCTTTATCCTGAAACTTGTGAATAAGTTACCTCCTATGGCAATACTTATACATGTGATTGAGGTAAGGATCTTGAGACAGGGAGCTTATCCTGTATTATTTGGGTGGGCCCAAATAATCACAGAGATCTTTACAAGGAAATAGGCAGAAGATCAAGATAGCTGTTGTCCTTGAAAAGTATTTTTTGCAACTTTCCAGACTCCCATGATTACAGGGGACACAGTTATGCAAATATGGCCTCCATTTTTATAAGAAATGAAGGAATTAAAAAATAGAAGTAGATGAAAACTCTTTGGCAACATATGTTTTAATTATAAAATTAGCAGGCACAGACTCCCCTTCCCAATTAGTTTTTAAGTCAAATCAATCAAATTTCAAAGAGCAGCTATGCATTTATTTTTAAAATTTAATTAGGAAGAAATCTGAAGCAATTAAAGAATGTTATCAATTATAATGCATTACCATGAGAAAACCCCAACAACCCTTAAGTATGATTGAATATTTTGTACTCTATAACAATGAACTAGGTTTAGCCATTTAAAAAAATTAACTCCTGAGCTTAAAATAATCTCAACAAGTCAAACAGGTCTAAGTGAACCTGCAGTGAACCTAGGAGAGAACTTTCTCATGCTACACCCTTCTTTGCAGTAAGGGGAGGGTTTGATCACAGAGGGAATACCTTTGTTTCATCTTGTCCTGTTAATATATTAATAAGTTCAACTGCCAGCTGTTCGTTTTCATGATGACAGAGGGATATCTTTATTTCTATTTATCCTGTTTATAATCGGGACACCATGACCCTCTTCTTTGAGATGAATGATTTCAAGCTTAATGGAAATTTAAAGTACTATATAGCAAAACTCTATGATCTGAGTCCTGGAGGGGAAGGGGTGAGTAGGCATTAGATAATAAATCACCAATGAAAGCCAAGAAAACTCGAGAGAGCCTGATCATTT
The DNA here is from genome assembly GCF_024542745.1 of Macaca thibetana thibetana. Lineage (NCBI taxonomy): Eukaryota > Metazoa > Chordata > Mammalia > Primates > Cercopithecidae > Macaca > Macaca thibetana. The sequence continues at coordinate 23,672,097 of NC_065579.1, read as the reverse complement.
TGGTCCATAGAATGTGTCAGGGGTTAGTGCTCTGCAAATCGGAGGAGATGGGGAATGAAGGTTTCATAATTTAGTGATCACCCAAATGGTACTGGAGGAGTTTGGACTATAAAGAGAAAAGTAGTTGCTTCTTGCTGACCATCAAGATTGCTACAGGTTTCAAGGAAAGAAAGCACTAGTCATCACAACGACTTCATTTGGTAATTATTTATGAAGTACTTTCCTGCCCTTGATGACAAATTCTTTCTTTCTTTGAAACCTGTAGCAATCTTGTTGGTCAGCAAGAAGCAAGTACTTCTTTAGAGTTCAAACTCTTATGATACCAGTTGGGTGACCACTGAATTATGAATCCTTCTTTCCACATGTCCCATTTGCAGAGCACTGACCCCTGACACATTCCGAGTACAGAAATGGTCAGACTCTCTTGAGTTCTCTTGGTTTTCATTGGCGATTTATCATTAAAAATGTAAGTATAACTTAACTTTAAAAAAGACTCACATATATGAAATAATCAGCATAATCAGATAGAAACACAATCCAGGGATCAAAATGCTATTTTAAAAAAATCTTCTAAAAGTCTCCATTGCAAAAACGATCACTGCTCAACTCTGAGAAAAGTAATGATCCCAAAAGAGGTTAACCAGAATGAAATGGACGATGTTGGTCATTAATGATTAGGTAACTATATAAACAAGTTTTCGGAGGCACTTGCTATCAATTAGGAAAGCTAAAATACACAGATAAGCAGGCCTTGTCCCGGTTTGTTCATCGGCGAGAGAAGCAGCCTTTAGTTAGGGGTCTTTATTAAAATAGACTTGTATACCTCCCACCTTGACAACCTAAAAGTTCATTCCCTGAACATAAACACAACCCATTAAAGCACCTGTCATGAGGTTATTACAAAACATCTAAAAATATAAAACTTGATCTTTGAATATTTATAACAGATTCAGGTTGTTTGGCTAAATGTATATTAAATGTTCAAGAGTCAGCAAGTTCTGGGTATGAAAACTAAAATTTAAACATAGAAATGCCCTTTCAGAGAAAGAAAACCCCTGCCACTTGCTTTGGAGAGGAAGAGCACAAGCCAACGGATGACAGGGAAGGACTCTATGCCACTAGTTAAAAATAAATGACAAAGAAGCCCATGCAGAAGCAGGCCAGAAAGGTGTGAATTTAGAGAATGGCAAACTAAACAGCTAAAATAAGGTCAAGGACAGATGTCAGACAGAAGGAAATCAAAGCAGGAATGGCTTGAGTTTGAAGGCAAAGGCAGAATTCTGAATTTGACAGAGGGAGTGATGGGCAGCCATGTGGCTAGAGGGTGATTGTAAATTTGGCGGATGAAAGACAAAGTATGAAAGGGAAAATCAGTTCTTTAGAAATGATTATTAAAAATTCTTGAAGGCAAGCTACTTACAGGCATACTTCAGTACAAGCATGGTGAACACTGTATAGCAATATAAGGAATGTTCCTTATTTTAAATCTGTTCTCAACTATTTTCATGGATTTCACATATATATGACCCATTTCTGACATCAGGGAAGGTCATTTTCATATTAAAATTCAGTATGTCATGCCACTGTCATATTAACTATCCTCAGGAGGGTCTGATGGCTGGTTGACAGAAATGGGCATTTTGGGAGGAAATTCCCAGGACCAAGTAACCCAGCTGGAGAATACTGCTGGAGGAAAGACAGCCGTACTATATATTAACTCAGCAGGGAAAACAGCGAAATTGTTCTTCCTGCTTATTAATAGACCAACATTTAGTCCAACAGCTCTAATTTTCTGTGGAATTTTTGACTTTCTCTCTTGAAAACTGAAAGTCATGTTAATGGTTTTCTGCATAATGCTTGTCTACGAATTCTGTGACTATTTGCATATGGTTTAGGGATGTGATGGAAGATTTTTTCAAAATAGGGAAGCTGGTCCAAAGAATATGAGCCCTGTCTTTTCCCTAAATACTATATATGTGAGACTATCTTAATTCAAAGGAGGCAATATAGTGATATGCTTTTCTGTGCTCGTTTTAGTAATAACTTGTAATAATGGGAAAAAAAGATTAAGTTTGAATGAATAATAGGCTAAAAAAGAAGATACTAATTTGGTTCTTAAGTTTTTAGTGGGACTTACTGCTTTGATTCATAAGTAATAATCAAAAGGGCAGAAATGAGACAATCTAACATCTAAGCATTCAAATGAACATTTTAAGAATGAATGAGGAAGGAAAGGAGGGAAGAAGGAGGAAGGGGAGAAGGAAGAAAAGAGGGGAGTTAGCTGGGAAGGAAACAGAGGGAGGAAGGGAGAGAAAAGGAAGGGAACTAGACACCCTTAAAGAAAGCATCATAACTTAATATTTAAGATTCATATTTAATACAACGGAAAATCTCGTTTAAATATTTAAGAAAGAAAACTTCCATGGGTATAATGCACAACTGTAGCTTAGAGACCATGTGGTATGTATTCATAGTCTGAAAAGTCTTTGTATTTATTCTTGGGAAATAAGGACTAAATACTCAAAAAGAAATTCCTGCAGAGAGGCAGGTAAATGGGCAGTATGATGTACAGCAGATCCCACATTTACACATTGGCAACCCTTACAAAAGCTGATTTGCCCTAACATTTATTTCCTCTGAACATTTACTTATGAGTGTCAAAGTCTGAAAGAAACCTCATTACAAAAAGTGACATTTTATCTCCATTTGTGCATTTATGAACATATTCTACATTTTTCTGAAGTGTTATTTACTCTTTATTTTAAAAATGTACCACTCGATTTATCTATGAGGTCTTTCAGTCTCCATTCATGACAACCTTTGTACTTACTGTTCCTAAAAACTCAAAGACGAGTTTCTGAGCTTTGTAATGAACTTAATCCTTCTGTACAAATTAAACCAGGTGTTATAAAGTGTAGGTAAATGAAAAACTGAGGTTAAAAAAAGAAAGACCAATCTATAGTAGGCTCAGTTTTTTTTTTTTTTTTTGAGAGAGAGAGATTAAGGTGCATAGTCAACTGGTGTGAAGGTCACCAAACAAAATGTTGCAATCTTAAAGTGCCATTGACATGCAGTCAGTGTGCTGCAGCAGCTCAGTACTAATCCGTGCAGCTCTTTCTCTTTCCTTGTTATTGTTTCGGAATCACTCATAAATGTGCATTATGAAGTCTGTTGTATTTGCAGGAAAATTTTCTAAAGATTAGACAAGTTTTTCTTTAAATTGAAATAAAAATACTTAAATAATATAACTTTTAAAAATTTGGTTTCCCACACCCAGCTTTTGTTATAGGAAAAGTGACCCACCAGCTCAAAACTCCATAAGTATTTCCTTGTGATATATATGAGCTATGACAAGTCTGTCCTTAATTATTTATTATCCACTTACTAATGATGTCTAAATTACCAAATTATTTCAGTTGAAGATTTTCTGATTTTCCTGGGAAAGAGCTGAAAGCCACAAGCCACTACAAGTACTTTTTTTTTTTTTTTTTGAGACAGAGTCTCGCTGTGTTGCCCAGGCTGGAGTGCAGTGGTGCGATCTCGGCTTACTGCAACCTCCGCCTCCTGGGTTCAAGTGATTCTCCTGCCTCAGCTTCCCAAGTAGCTGGGACTACAGGTGCCTGCCACCATACCTGGCTAATTTTTTTTTTTTTTTTGTATTTTTAGTAGAGACAGGGTTTCACTATGTTTCACCAAGCTGGTCTTGAACTCCTGACCTCGTGATCCACCTGCCTCAGCCTCCCAAAGTGCTGGGATTACAGGCGTGAGCCACCACGCCCGGCTTACATGTACCTTTAGCTTTCAAAAGTCAGAGTCAAAATCAGAAGGAAGCATTTCTGGTTCGGGGACCTCTATTCTCTTTCACCTGCTCCTGACCTGTTTTCCTGTTGGTGATGACAGCTCCTCGTAAAGCAAATAGCTCCCCACTCTGAATGGAAAGGCTCATCTCCTCAGTCCATGTTGCAAGCACAAATCTCCCTGATAGTCATTTAGGGAGTGAATCAGACTTGCAGCCAATAAGCACAAAGCTGACCTTTAAACCTCAGCCTTTAATAGAGCATTGGGTTATTTTACTTTGTGTTTGCTCAACATTTCCAGGGGTCAAAGGGCCTGGTTTACTGACGTGGGGTGAACCGGGGAACCTTGCTTCAATTTCCATGTTGCAACTGATAGAAAATCAGGGGTCGGGGGCTGGGCTGGGCTGGTAGGGGCCTAGCCCCAACTCAAGTATGCTCAGTATCACAGGTGTTAGAACACATTCTGAAGTCTTTAGCATTTAGAGATGACTAGATTGCACAAGGCTGAGGACTAGCCCTTAGCTAACAACTATGGGAGAAATCAGAAAGAGTCTTGGGGGCTGGGGAGTAAGCTTTCACCTTTTCCCAGTACTGCACCAAATGAGAGATCTTGAGGTGAAAGGAGAAATCAGTAATACTGATTCTGTCTTTATTTAAACATCAATATTTAATTTATCATGGGTATTTGTGAATTAGTTTTGATTTTTAAAAGTAGTGCATTAAAATAATATTTGTTGTGACTGCTTGGATTTTTGGCACTCCCTTCCGTTTGGTGCCCAAGGTGCGCGCCTCACTTCCTTCACCCTAGTCCTAGCCCTGGCCTGTCACCTCATGGTTCCCATCCAACATTTTCATCTAAAATGGGAGTAGATCTAGGCAGGCTGGTGGAGATGCTTACAGCAGGGCTGAGAAGGGGAAAAGTGTCCAAGTCATCCAAGAAAATCATTACTGAGCTTGTAATATGTGCCAGATGTACATTCCTTTGGTCCTCACCTATGAGGAAGGCCTACTAATCTTCTGCTGAGAAAGATGAGGCTCTGAGAAACAGGCTTCTTTCTACTTTTCTCCATCCCAGGAACTGGCTCTATAAACCACCTGGTGCTCAAGCAGACACCTGGGGGCTGTCCATGACCCCTCCTCTCTAACCCACTTGTAACTATTTATGATCACTCAAATAGTAAATGGAGGGGTAAAGTTCAAAAGATGGCCTGTTTGATGACAATGCCCACACTTTTTTTTGCTATATCTGCAACGTCTCCCAAGAAAATTGGGCTTGTTAAATTGTTCTGGCATCCTATTGGCTGGTCCAGGACAAGGCTAAATTACTTTTAAGTGCTGTTTTGCAGATTTCTCCAGTATATTTCAGTTTGAATTTGAATACCAGCTCTCTGGCCCAGGATGCTACTTTGAGTCCGACATCTCCACTCAGATATCTCACATCCATCCAAACAAACAACTCCAAAATAAGATTCTTGAACTTCCTCTCAAATCCTGATTCTCCCCAATTTCCTCCATCTCAGGCACTGTCACCGCCAAGTGCCTTGTACACAAGCTGGATACCTGTCAGTTGTCTTTGAAACTTCCTTCCTCTTCTCCATCCAAACCATCACCAACTCTTGTCTATTTCAGTAGTCAAAACAATTAATAGCAGCAACAGTTATTAAATCATTCACTATGTGCCAAGTACTCTTGTGATGCATATACAGCATTATTAACACATTCGATTTTCATAACAACTTCACATCATGGCTCCTATTATTATTTTCATTTAATGGTGGCATAGGAAAATTAATTCGCCCAAGGTCATACAGCTAGTAAGAGAGGAAATTAGTATTAGAACCCAGTCATTCTGGCTTCAGAACACACACTTTTAACCATGACATTCTATGTCCAAGATAATCCCCAGTCCACTCACCTTAATTCGTTTTCCACTGTCTCATTTTAGTTCAAGCTCACTCATTTTAGTCATTGCTCACTCTAGCAACAGCAAAGGTCTCCCAAGTGGTTATCTGGGTTCTATTTCTACCTCATTTCCACACATCAATCTTCATAAAGCAGTCAGCAGGATCATCTTAAAGTTTACGTTGGATCACGCCATTTCTGCTGCTAAAATCCACAAAACCACTCAACTACTTTCTGAATGAAATTCAAACTCCTTAATGTGGTCTCTAAGGTATATGTAAACCGGCCGCTTTCCTCTTCCCAGACTTTGTCTCCTACCCCTCTCTACCTTACCATCTTTCTATTCCACTGGCCTTCTTGTCCATCTTTAAACCCAGCAAATTCATTCCTGTCTCATGGCCTTTGCACATGCTGTTCCCTCTGCCTGCAGTGCTCTCCTCACTCTCAAGACAGCTCCATCAAATCCTCAATGTGTCTCAGGGTACTTTCCTGACTCCTTTCCCTAAACTAAAATAACCTCTGTATTATTTTATCTTAGCACCCTCTCTCTACTTTCATGGCAATAAAAAAATGCATTCCAGAAGGAAATATAAAATGAAATAAAAAATTTTTAAATCATGTCTCTAATAAGAAACTTGTATCTTGACTATATAAACAACTCAATAGTAAAAAGACAAAATAATTTAAAAACAGGCAAAGGATCTGAAATATTATTAAGCAATATAAAGAAATGAATTTTATTGACACATGGTATGACATGGATAACCTTTGAAAACATTATGCTTAGTGAAAGAAATCAGTCACAAAAAGTCAAACATATTATATTATTCCATATATATGAGATGTCCAGAATAGAAAAATTCATAATTCATACACACAGAAAGTAGATTAGTTGTTGCCCAGAGATGGAGAGGGGAATGAGGAGCAAGTGTTAATGAGTGTGAGGTTTTTGAGGGGAGTGATAAAAATGATCTAAAATTAATAGTGGTGATAGTTGCAAACTGAGAATACACTAAAAATCACTCAATTGTATACACTTTAAGTGGGTAAATTGCATAGTATGTGGGTTCTCAATAAAGCTGTTTAAAAGTAAAATGGAATATACTTTAAAATGGACCTGTTTGGCATTTACAAGGCAGGTGTGGCTTACCTGAAGAGTATCTACAACTTGCTTTTTGATAGAAGATAAGTTTTAGATGAAGCTTCCTCATATAGAATTTATAATCTCTCTCTCATAATTCCTAGTCTCTTTTGTCTTTTTCTAGAGATATTGTTGAAATCTTAGAATGAGATGTATAGAATTTTAGCATGGGACAAGATATAAGCGATAATGTAATTTCTGATTTTAGAGAAAAGAAAATATACTCAGAAAGAATAAACATCTTTTTCAAGATCACAAAGACAATGAGAATGAGAATCAGAGCTTTCCAGATCAAAGCTTTATTTTTTATTTTTCAACAGCACCATAGAAAATGTAGAGTAGTGAATGGTATTTTCCAAAATATCTTTTCACCAACAATTGACAAGGATGAAGTCTACACAGTGATTGCTTTTTATTGATGTCATTCCCTCAGTAGCCCTTGACCGAATGCTTGGTTTGTATTAGTCACTTTGGGAATAAAGACTTACTGTGTTTTTTTTTTTTTTAAGGACAGTATTGAGTAGGAAGTTTAGATTGGAGTCTCTCCCTCATGAGTTAGGTCTTCATAGGTACTGAACACTTAACACCAATCACCTCCATTACTCAGTTCCTAAGCAGAGATGGAAGCCTCCTAAGTGGAATGTTGAATTTGATTTTGAATTCTCTCTTCAACATTTTCAGCATAAAGAATTCTTTTCCACTCCTAGATAATATGCCTTTTCTATCTTCTCTTCTATGTCAAACACTTGATTTTGAGATCCTGAGAGGTCTTACTTAGTTGTGGGACTTTGATTACCTCAGGTTTTCTTTTGTCAGCATCAGTGGGAAATAAGAATTGAAAAAGTGATTTCATTTCTTAGTGTTTCTGTGAGTTAATAATGGAAGAATAACTTTGGTTAAATCATTACTTTTGATTCAAATTAAAATACTGGTATCAACATAATACTTTTAAAAATAATCAAACTAGCCAATCTGTTCAGATAAGCATTTGACCTCAAAAGTATTTTTTACTTCTATATTCCTTGGCTATCTCCCCTTTCCAACTTTCCTCTATTTCAGAAAGTTTAAATTGCCTAAAAGAATTCCAGCTTCATTCAGCGGGGTCTTTTATTAATAGGCAGAGAAAAGAGAACTGTATTACAAGACTCAATGACATATAGGATGGATTTTTGCTACTTCATTTCATCTGGCTGATGACAAGAAGTGAATGTGTCCATGCTCAGTGTTGGTTTAGGTAGGCTGGAGAAGGTGGGGCTACTATTTTGACATCACTATTATTGTTCAACTGAAATATACTTTTAAAGCACATTATCAGCTGCTTCACTGAATTTCTCTGCAAACTATTATCTTCTCACATAATCCAGTAAAAAAGAAAGCACATAGTCCATTTAGATTCCCAGAGCAAAGAATTTAAAAATAAGTTCGACCAGGCATGATGGCTCATACCTATTATCCCAGCACTTTGGGAGGCCAAGGCAGAAGTATTGCTTGAGGTCAAGAGTTTGAGGCCAGCTTGGGCAACATAGTGAGGCCTAATCTCTAAGAAAAGAAAATTTTAAAAAAATTAACAGGGTATGCTGTCACACACCTGTAATCCCAGCTACTAGGGAGGCTGAGGCAGGAGGATTGCTTGACCCCAGGAGGTAGAGGCTGCAATGAGCCATGATAGCAACACTGTAATCCAGTCTGGATGACAGTGTGAGATCCTGTCCAAAAAAAAAAAAGTTGAAAATGTTTACAAAGCTTATAGAAATGCATTCATTCAATCTGTTCTGGTTGTCACCCGATAGAAATTCTTGAAAAGTCAACCAGGTTCCTCTCTATTACATGGGACTATGAAATAGAGTTTTGTACATGATAGTGAATGATAGTAATAAATATGTTTAACCATCTTCCTATCATTCAGTAACTAGTTTGTATACTATCTTATACAAGTATTATCTTGTATTAAATATTAAAATATTAATTAAAATATTAAATTAAAATTTAAAATATTAGTTTAATTTAAAATATAAAATATTAAATTAAAGTATTATCTTATGCTTATCTGATAATATTGTATAAGGTAGTATACAATATCTTATATGCTATCTTATTATATAAGATAAACTTACTAATAATTCTCTTTCAGAGTTTCATTTTATCATTAGTTAGCATCTAACTTAGGTAGAGAGTAAAGAGGCAAAGGCGGTGAACTGTGATTCTATCTAATTTCTGATTTTTGCATTCTAGAAAAAGTTTAAGGGAAAAGAGAATAAAATTAGTGTAAATTGTAAGGTTTGGGGCTTTTTGGTGTCATCAATTGGCAAACCTCTCCTAATTGTATTACTAGTTAAGCTTTATTGGACTACACAATATTTAGAAGGGAAGAAAAAAGAGAGGGAGAAAGAAATTATTAATTCACAGAAACTTGATTTAATTGCCAACAGTTAAAAACCTTAAGATTTCACACAAAAATGAAGATTTCTATTTTTTCTTCTTAAAACACGAAGATATAATCACCTTAACTAAGCCTGTATTACCACAGGACAATACTAAGGGGTAGCTGTGTTGTTTAGGCAAGCTATACTCACCCTTCACCTTTTCCTGGCCAGCCTCGCTAAATTCTTTTACCCTCTTGATCCCTAAAGGCATTTTGTCCATGAGACCCTTCTGATCTAAGCCATCCTTCCTATCATTCTGACCATTAAAATGAACACTTGGCATTTGATTAGCAGGTATAGATGCATAAAAGATGAATGAGAGAATACATGTCTTCTAATCCGACTCTGACCTCAGAATCTAATGTCTTCCTAAAAAATAAAATACAGCACAGATACCCACTTTTTAAACTATTTTCATCAGCTGACCAAAAAGCTGGAATTTTCTGACATTGTCTTAAAAGGCAACAAACTAGTGACATGCGAACAGAAACCATAGGTTTAAAGAACATTTCTGAAAATATTGTATCTTTGGTATCTGTGCAAGAGTTTTCTCAGAGTGTTTTCACCTTTCCTGTTTTTATTTTTCCTAAAAATAGAGCTGTTTTAATATCAATATGTCATCAAATAATCCATTTAAGCAGCAGATTACCAGGGAAACCCAAGAAACATCAATAGATAGGCGTATAAAACACTGCGTAGCCCTGTACTTCTCTGAAATAGCAGATCAGATTTCCCAGTGAGGACACTTGCCTTTAGAGTTGAGTTAGACGCATTTGAAGGCTGTAGGAACTCTTCAGAGTCATGATGGTAGCAATTACTCCGTAATCGCTTTAGTGTTTTAAAGCAGAGCTTCTCAAACATGAATGAATCACCTGGGCATCTTGTTAAATGAAGATTCTGGTCCAACAGGTCTGGGGTGGGGCCTAAAATTGTGCGTTTCTGACAATTCCACAGGGGAAGTCTATGGGGCTAGCCTAGGGTCCACACTCGGAATAAGAAGGTTCTAAAGAAACACAGCATTGTAAAAGGAAAAATAAACATTTTGAGGCTAAATGACAGTAGTCACTGTGGGCTGATAATACCTGCCAGACAAATTATCTCAGCATCATTTCTTGTTCCTAAGAGTTGAAGCAGCCACATTTCGTTGGCTATGTGCAAGCTCTCTTTAGAGATCCTGAGCAGGCTGAAGACCCTGTTGTACTGGGTAGTTCTGAGGCACACAAGGCTACAGAAGAGTTTTTTAATCAAAGAATATTTGAGGTAATCTCTGAAATGCTTACAGAAGACTGCAATTTGGTCGTAGTTTACATTCAGAATAATTGCCTTTGAAGATTCAAAAAAAGAAGGAGCTTTGAAGAATGTCCCATTTGCAACAATTGCCTCTCAACCAGTTAAACATTTTTGATTCTTTCAGTCCACTCAATAGGGTCCTAGTTAATGCACTGGTTACTAACAATTTAGCTATTAGTTTCAATTTCCTCCACCAAACTTTTTGTAAATGGTAAAACTGACTAAGTCAGATACCCACTCCTTCCCCTACAGTGCAGCAAATGTATCAGCAACCTGAAGGAAAGAATGTTCCTCCATGAATACCCAACTTAACCGAGGAGTGATTTAAGTACTGAGAAAATTAATCTCACACAATTCGAAAAGAAGAACCAAACTGCAAACCAATAGTCACATTACAGAAAAGATAATACTTAGATAAAGCTTCAGATGTCCATGTAGGATGGCCTTCACCTTCAAATATGTTAAATATTATAAATATTCTAAAAGAAAAAAAATTCAAGGTTCAGTTTTTTCCTTTTATTTTTGGATATTTATGTATTTATTAATTATTTTTTATTATGCTCTAAGTTCTGGGGTACATGTGCAGAATGTGCAGTTTTGTTACATAGGTATACACATGCCATAGTTGTTTGCTGCACCCATCAACCCATCACCTACATTAGGTATTTCTCCTAATGCTATCCCTTCCTTAGGCCCCCACCCCTCAACAGGCCCCCGTGTGTGATGTTCCCTTCTCTGCGTCCATGAGTTCTCCTTGTTCAACTCCCACTTATGAGTGAGAACATTTGGTGTTTGGTTTTCTGTTCCTGGATAGTTTGTGATAGTTTGCTGAGAATGATGGTTTCCAGCTTCATCCATGTCCCTGCAAAGGAGATGAACTCATCCTTTTTATGACTGCATAGTATTCCATGGTGTATATGTGCCACATTTTCTTTATCCACTCTATCAGTGATGGACATTTGAGTTGGTTCCAAGTCTTTGCTATTGCGAGTAGTGCTGCAATAAACATGTGTGCATGTGTCTTTACAAGAGAATGATTTATAACCCTTTGGGTATACACCCAGTAATGGGATTGCTGGGTCAAATGGTATTTCTAGTTCTAGATCCCTGAGGAATCACCACCACACCGTCTTCCACAATGGTTGAACTAATTTACACTCCCACCAACAGTGTGAAAGCGTTCCTATTTCTCCACATCCTCTCTAGCATCTGTTGTTTCCTGACTTTTTAATGATCGTCATTCTAGCTGGCATGAGATGGTATCTCATTGTGGCTTGGATTTGCATTTCTCTAATGACCAGTGATGATGAGCTTTTTTTCATATGTTTGTTGGCTGCATAAATGTCTTCTTTTGAGAAGGGTCTGTTCAGATCCTTTGCCCACTTTTTGATGGGGTTGTTGTTTTTTATTGTAAATTTGTTTAAGTTCTAATATCCAGAATCTACAAAGGTTTAGTTTTTATATAGGTACTTATAAATATTTTTATTTGAAAATGTATTTGTTTGTATTTTGGGGGCATAATATCACGTTCTTATTAATATTTTCACAAGACATTTTGGTAAATAGAGCAGTTAAATTTTAGCCATTCAATTCTAAGAAATCACTTCAAACCATATAGGTTAGGGAGTGCCTAATGTTTTACCTGCTGTCCCCATTTCTTTGCTTCCACTTCCTCTAAAAGATTATTTTTCTATGCTCGTTAAGGACATTTTATTTAGCACATTTTCTAAATGGCTTTTGAGAATGTACTATCTGGTGAACTCTGTCATTTAAACAGCAAAATGGAAAGGTTAAAGTGACAGGCTTATCTATCTGAGATGTATCTTTCTAAAAATACAAGAAGATTATTATTTTTTTTCTTGTTTCATACCACACTGGGAAAATGAATCTATGGGTTTAAATTATAAAGCAAACATCTTCAGGAACATCATAGAGTTCAGAGATGATCAGACAAATTGCACTGAAAAACAGTTTACTCTCAATTATTTTCATCAGCAATGGGAAAGGTGACAGAATATATTCAAAGCACTGTGTTAGGTTTGTTATATTCATGTTTTATTATTATTTTTGAACCAGATTTCTTTGTATTTCCTTAACATGTTGTACAGACTAATATTTAAACAATTTTCTTTCATTCCTTTAATCTACTGTAATTGAAGGGAAGAGAACACAAAAGCTTAACTTTATAATTCACTACGTAATGATTGGCTATCTTGAGAATTATTTGTCTGTGAAATCGTAGCTCTAGAGTTATGCTGCAGTTATGACTGAATGTCAGTTACTAAAATTTTTAGAGGTTTCATCCAGAACTGCCTGGTCATAGAAAAGATGGGGAAAAGGTAAAATTTGTACGAAATGCTTCCATGAATCTTAGTTTCTATTTACTAAGCTTCTGCTCCAGACAAAATGTCACAATTTTAGTTGATAAGCACGTCATGCGTTCTCTTATAGGGTTATGTAACTTCATGTAACTCTTATAGGGTTATTTGCATTTTAGCAGAAGATTCCAAAAGCTTGGAAAGTTGTAAAGCCCCCAAAAGTATAAGAGCCTCACTGGTCAATTGTAGGGGTTTGCAGGCCAAAGGCTATGTATCTCTAAAATTTAATTCAAAATTTTACATATGTTTTTATGCACACCAGTCTAGGCAACAGTACAGACTCTTAAATGGTTCTGCAATCCCTAAAAGGTCAAGAACCACTACTAATAAAGGAATATGAGTCATTAAGAAAAAAGAATTCATCAGCATCACTTTGGAGAGGTTGCTACAGACTTGGGTTTTGAAGTGAGGCAGGCCTGGGGTCAAGTCTGTAGTTTGCCATTTACTCACTGTGCCACCTCAAGCAAGTTACTTAAATTCTCTGAGCCAGGTTTTTTCCCTTTATAAAGTGAAGATAAAAGTAGCACTTACTTCAGTGGGGTGTTGTGAGAATAAGTGTAATGTTTATCAAGATATTGGTACATAGCTGGTATACTGTATACTCTCAATAAACAGTAGCTGCTACTCTTAGTATTACTTGTTTTATTAGCATTATAAAATACGTTGTTAAGGCAGAGGACTTATCTGCCAAGTTAAGTCAGATTATTCTAACTCTTCTTGCAGCTGGCTAATAAAATAGAGATGTGGCTAATTAACTTAATGATTAATCCATCATTGACCAAGTCAAAGCTTAACAGATTTGTTCCTTAAAAGTGATCTGATTTTGTTTGCATTAACTATAAGCCAACTAATCTAGTGAAATGAAATAATTTAGGGTTTTAAATATTCTCTGGTCTTCCAAGAATTTCCTAAATTATAGAATGACTATGATGTCTATACTAAGGGGTCATGTCATACAGCATACAAAAATAAGCATGAATTTATTGTCAGCTACGTTCAAGACAACATCTTAGTGTTAAAAAAACTGTTTTCCCAAATGGTCAGCAATGAGACTTATTAGGTATCATGGCACATCTATAGCACAGATTGCCATGCAACTATTAAAAATCATTTTACAGAATAATATTCAATGACATGGAATAATGTTCATGATACATTTAGTGAAAAAGGATGTCCACAAAATTATGTAAAGCCTGATCCTGTTTTTGTACAATGATGAGCACAGAAAACTGCCTAGAAGGAAATACACAAACATTTCAACGGTGGGTGACAAGACAATAGGTGAGTTTCTAAAATAAGCATTCACTACTTTCATCACCAGAATAATAATAAAAAGCATTAGAACATAATGGTTAAAGAAAAAAAAGAACTTTTCAGCAGCATGTTATCCCAAAAAGGACCCCAGATGGCAAAGACTTGGGCTTGAGCCCAAGACACAGGCACCTTTAGTTGACAGCCTTAGACAAGTTACCACCTTTCTTTTGGGCCAGATATTGTTCCTTAGAATTAAGAAGGTTTGGCTAAATGATCTCTATGTATCTCTCCAGTCTTACATTCTAGAATTGCATTTCTCTTGCTACGAGAAAAAGATGAGTTTTTAAGAAAATTCAGACAAGTAGTCCTTCAAATTAAGTTGGTTCTATTACTCACTGCATTTCAGGAGTAACACATTGCTGAGGTCATAGCCCTGTTGTAAACTATTACATATTAGAAAAATATCTATGTGATTAAATTTGTTCTGTGGTAATACATAGTAAAGACATCAGTTTACTTGGAGCTCCAAATCAAAACAGAACAAAGTATGTTTTAAACTGCTACCTTTTGGTTCTCTGTTTAAAATGAATGCGTAAAACCCTACTTTCCATTGTCCTTGCAACATACAGAGGGGAGAAAATTCTTCCTTTGCTCCTACCCAGATTCTTCCCCTTGGAGCCAGTGGGCTCTTCAGATCCTAGTGAGGAGTTTCCTTGAGGTGCTTTTCAAATGGCATTGAAAGACAGCAGCAGTGACCCAGAAGCCTGGGAAAAATACCTAGTCTCTCAGGCGACCAAACTCACCCTCTTCTGGGCAAGGCACCCAGCTCAGTGGAGCTAGTACCCAAAGGCTGATCTGCTTCTATACATGAGCAAGAACAATTTTCCACCCACTCCATGTAACCCTACTCCTGTCACTGCTGTAGGGTCACACAACTTGGCTTCCCTCCTGGACAGAGAGGAAACTCATTTGACAGCATCTATTTGGGCTCTGCTATTGACAAAGAGATTGATTTGGCCTGATTAGTAAGACAGTATTGTTTCCTGTAGCCAGGGCTGGTTAAGGAAGAAGGAAGAAATATCTGAAACCTTAACAGAATGTTAAGGGATTAAGATTTCTATGTAACTTTGTTACTAGAAAAAGTGTTGAAAGGAGCGGGGAACGGCTTTTCTCTTCACACCATTTCATTTCTAAATTTGATAATAATCTTTTTATTTTGAGACAGAGTCTCATCCTATAGCCCAGGCTGGAATGCAGTGGTGTGATCATAGCTCACTACAGCCTCGACCTCCTAGGCTCAAGCCATCCTTCCACCTCAGCCTGCCAAGTAGCTGGGACTACAGGCACATGCCACCACGTCTGGCTAATTTTTTTATTGTTATGATTGCTATTATTTTGTAGAGACAGGGTCTCCCTATGTTGCCCAGGCTGTTCTTGAACTCTTGGGCTCACCTCAGCCTCCACAAAGTGCTGGGATTACAGGCGTGAGCCACCCCATCCAGCCTAAATTTGATAATAATCTTTCAAAGACCCCCTGGATGCTATATTTTTCAGAGGCACAGGTAATTATGTTACTGCTACATGAAGCAAGCTTAAAAATAAAATATGCTGCTTGGGGAATTTTCACTGTGATTAGAAATTGCTTCAAAGTATACTTGATTTGGACTTAGAGTCTCATGGTAGACAAACTATTTCCCAGGAATTAGAAAGATAGACTTGAAAGCAGTCTATCGGCAAGCATTGCCAACTATTCTGTAAGTATTAATGAACACCCATGAGTGCAGAACTATTCATTTATATCACAGTGCCACCACTGATGACACTGATGCAGTAATCTGTTAAATGCTATCCCCTTTGTAAGAGTTATCGACACTTTGAAAATGCAGCAAGAACACCCTTAAGAAATGGTTGCATTAGCTTGGTTAATATGGCACATTACAACACAAATGCACAGATGAAAATAAGTCTATATCATTAAACTTTAGCCCAAATAATCAATGGTGATGACAGTCTTTCTAAGATCTTGACTTAATATTTTATTTTGTCTAATAAGAATGTTGCCATTTTAGCTCTATTTTAATTAGTATTTATCCAATGCAGCTATTTCTATCTAATTACTTTCAAACTTTTTGAGTTACTATTTTTAGGTCTGATGCTTGTAGACAGTATATACCTGGATTATGGGTTTTATGAAATCTGGATGTCTTTCTTGTTAAGTTGAAGAATTTAGTTCATTTACTTTTAATGTGATTAAATATATATTTGGACTCATTTCAGTTGTCTTATTTGTTGTTATTGTTTTCTGTAGATCACACTTTTTTTGTATTTGTTTCTTTCCTGATCTCTATTGAATTGATTATTGAATTTATTCTCCTCTACAGGTTTGGAGGTCAAACATTTTATTTCTGTAGAGATTATTTCTAAATTTGTAAACCAACCAAAATCTAAAGAAAATCATCATTTTTATCATTCTTTAAAATAATAGAGACTGTGGAAATTATTACTTACAGTTCTCTCTTACTCCATGCTGTTATAGTAGTTAAGTTCTGTATTTTTTTAAATAAATATCCACGAAAAATAGTTACTATTGTTACTGTTGTTATTTTACAAACAGTACTTATTTAGATTTCCCATTATGTTTATAAAATTCTTCACTCACTATTTTTGTTCCTGCAACCTACATCTTCTTTCTTGGTTTAATTCTCTTCTCATTCAAATAAATTCTTTAGTAGTTATTTCAGCAAGGGTCTGTGAGTGATTAGTTAGCTCAGTCTTATTTATCTGAATCAATTTTTAATTCATCCTTAGTTTTGAATTATATTTTAGCCAGTATGGGATTTTGGGTTGATGATTTTTCTCAGGATTCTGAAAAACACATTCTGCTGGTATCTAGCATCTATTATTGCTAATGAGAAGTTAGCTGGCTATTTAATTGTGATTTCTTTGCAAGTAATGTTACCTCTACTTCAACCCCATTACATTTGATTGGTTTTATTCTCATCAGGATGCATTGAAGTGGGAATGTGCTTGGGGTTTAGAATTATTTTTTGAGACTGAGTCTCCCTCTGTGACCTAGGTTGGAGTGCAATGGCACTCTCTCGGCTCACTGCCACTTCCAGCTCCTGGGTTCAAGTGATTCTCCCTCCTCAGTCTCCCAAGTATCTGGAATTACAGACATGCACCACCATGACCGGCTTAATTTTTGTATTTTTAGTAGAGATGGGGTTTCACCATGTTGGCCAGGCTGGTCTCAAACCCCTGACCTCAAGTGATCCGCCCACCTTGGCTTCCCATAATGCTGGGATTACAGACATGAGCTAGTGCGCCCGGCCTGTAATTTTCCTTTAATCTGAACCTCTATGTCCTGACTGTATGCTAGGTGATTTCATCAGCACTATCTTCAAGTTCAAGAAGTTTTTTTCCACATTTACATCTAGTCTGCTCTTTAAACAGACTAAAAATTGGCTTTGGTCCTTATTTTTATTAAATTTATACCTTCACATAATTTAAAATGTCAAATAATTTTATAAATTTGTTATGAAGAACTACTCTCCCATCTCCCCTTTCCATTTCTTCCTTCCTAGAGATAACCACTCTAAGCTCTTTATTTATGAGAAGGGAGTCTTTACCTCCATGTCCCTAATAGCATGACTACATTATGTGATATTTTAGCTTTAGGCATTATCTATTTACTCCCCACTATGGAGAATAAGCTTTCAGCTGGTTTTCCTCTGTGCCCAACATACACATGCAGCCTTCCGAATTAGTCTGTAAATGACTTTCTTCTTTCTATTTTTTTTTTTTTTCTGTTCTCCCTTCCTGATATTTCTCTTATTAAGATGTAGGGCTGCCAAAACTAGTCATTTGATTATCTTGGGTTTTATTGTTTGTTTTCCTCTTATTTACCATCTCCATTTTTTTCCTTCTTTCTGGGAGATTTTCTCAGTTTTATCTTTTACCTGTAGATTGATATGGTTGGGCAGAATTGAGGGTACCCTCAACTCATCATCCTTAGTTTTTATCACTTGGGCTATTCAAATTTCCCTTGGAAGACTTATTTTCAAACTACCGCCTGGAGAGTGAAGGCTTGGATAGTAGGGTTCTGGAAACCCAGTGGGGAAGAAGTTCTGATGACTTCCGTGTTCAGTATGCACACATTTACCTAATTCTTGTTTAGAGTACCCTCCAATCTCAACTACAGGCACACTTCAGAGATATTGCAGGTATGATTTTAGACCACTGCAGTAGCAGATACTGCAATAAAGTGAGTCACATGAATTTTGCTTCCCAAGGCATATAAAACTTGTGTTTATACTGTAGTGTATCTATGAAGTGTGCAATAGCATTATGTCTAAAAAACAATGCATATATGTTAATTTAAAATTTTTTATTGTGAAAAAATGCTAATGATTATCTGAACCTTTAGGGAGTCATAATCTTTTTGCAGGTGAAGTGTCTTGTCTTGATGTTGATGGCTGTTAACTGATCAGGGTGATGGCTGCTGAAGGTTGGGGTGGCTGTGGCAATTTCTTAAAATGAGACAATAATGAAGTTTGCTGCATCAATTAACTCTTTCTTTCATGAAATATTTCTCTGTAGCATATGATGCTGTTTGATAGAATTTTGCCCACAGTGGAACTCCTTTCAGAATTGGAGTCAATTCTCTTAAACTTTGCCACCGCTTTATCAACTAAGTTTATGGAATAATAATCTAAATCCTTTGTTGTCACTTCAACAATATTCACAGCATCTTCACCAGGAGTAGATTACATTTCAAGTGACACCTCTTTCTTTGCTCATCCGTAAGAAGCAACTCCTTAATCATAAAAGTTTCATTATGAGATTGCAGCAATTCAGTCACATATTCAGGCTCCACTTCTAATTCTTGTTCTCTTACTACTTCCATAGCATTTGCAGTTACTTCTTCCTCTAAAGTCAAACTTCAGAAGAAGTCATTTGTGAAGGTTAGAATCAACTTCTTCCAAACTCCTGTTAATGTTGATATTTTGACCTCCTCCCAGGAATCACAAATATCCTTATTGGCGTGTAGAATGGTAAACCATTTCCAGAGGGTTTTCAATTTACTTTACACAGATCAATCAGAGGAATCACTATCTATGTAGCTATAGCCTTAAGCAATGTATTTCTTAGATAGTAAGACAAAAAGAGTAAAAATTACTCTTTGATCCATAGGCTTCAGAATGAATGTTGTGTTAGCAGATATGAAACAAAATCTCTTTGTGAATCTTCATCACAGTTCTTAGGTGACTAGATGCATTGTCAGTGAGCAATAATATTTTGAAAGGAATGTGGTTTTTCTGAGTAGTAGGTCTCTACAGAGAGTTTAAAATATTCAGCAAACTAGGCTGTAAGCAGATGTGCTACATCATCCAGGCTTTGTTGCTCATTTCATATAGCCTAGGCAGAGTAGATTTAGCACAGTTCTTAAGGGCCCTCAGGTATTCACAATGGCAAATGAGCATTGACTTCAACATAGTCATCTGCCACATTAACCTCTAACAAAAGAGCCAGTCTGTCCTTTGAAGATTTGAAACCAGACATTGACTTCTCCTCTCTAGCTATGAAAGTCCTATATTGGCCTCTTCTTCCAACAGAAGGCTGTTTTGTCTACATTGCAAATCTGTTGTTTAGTGTAGCCATTTTCATCAATTATCTTAGCTACATCTTCTGGATAATTTGCTGCAGTTTCCACATTGGCACTGGTGCTTCATCTTGTACTTTTATGTTATGGAGACAGCATCTTTCCTAAAACCTCATGAACCAACCTCTGTAAACTACACATTTTTCTTCTGCAACTTTCTTACCTCTCTCAGCCTTCATGGAATTAAGAAAGTTAGGGCTTTGCTGTAGATTAGGCTTTGGCTTAAGGGAATGTTGTGGCTGGTTTGATCTTCTACCCAGAACATTAAAACTTTTTCCACATTAGAAATGAAGCTGTTTCACTTTCTTATCATTCATGTGTTCATTAGAGTACCAGTTTTAATTTTCTTCAAGAACTTTTCCCTTGCCTGTACAATTTGGCTGTCTGGCACAAGAGGCCTAGCTTTTGACCTCTTTCACCTTTTGACATGCCTTCCTCACAAGTGTAATCATTTCTAGCTTTTGATTTAAAGTTTAAAAAATGGGTAACTTCTTTTCACTTGAACACTTAGAGGCTATTGTGGGGTTACTAACTGGCCTAATTTCTGCATTGCTGTTTCTCAGAGAATAAGGAGGTTTGAGAAGAGGGAGAGAGATGGAGGAACTGTGAGTCAGTGCAGCAGCTAGACACACACACTTATTGATTAGGTGGGCCATCTTATATGGGTGTCATTTGTACTGCCCCAAAACAATAACAATAGTAACATCAAAGATCACTGATCACAGATCACCATAACAGACACAATAAGAACTTAAATATTTTAAATGTTGTGAGAATTACCAAAATTTGACACAGATAAGTGAGCATATGCTATTAGAAAAATGGCGCCAATAAATCCGCTTGACACATAGTTGCCACAAACTTTGTTTGTAAAAAAAAAATAAATTACTATCTGTGAGGCACAGTAAAGCGGGGTCCAATAAAATGAGGTATGCCTATACATCTGAGGTCCACACTCCAGTGACACACCCACAGACACACAGACACATCCCCATGCCTTTGCCCAGCTGACTACTACTACTAATTCTTCAAAACAGATTGAGCATCACCTCCACTGCGATGTTTTCCCTGATCTCCTCAGTAGACGCCTCGATTTAGATGTGTCACTGAAGACAGGGTTTCCCTCTATCATAGCAGGTATTCCCTGTCTCTTTAATTGCCTATGAAAACATCTATTTCACTCCAGAACCAGCTGGATCCATCTTGGATTTCTGGGCTCATAGCACAATTTCTAGCATATAATATACGCCATAGGTTCATGCGTTATTAATTAATTCCTAAGGTAGCCCCATTAAGGGAGTTGCTCATATGCACAGGAGCCACCCAGGAGCTGGGAAAACACCTCAGTAAACTCCACTGATGCCTTTAGCATCAACATTAGCCCTATCCTTGACTGTAAGACTCCCCAACAAGCCAGGGAACCCTAGACAAGCTTTTCCCCTCAGATGTCTTCCTATGTCTCAGAAGTTTTCATTACTTGAAATTCGTAAATCAGGGGAAGCATTCAACCTACTTCTGAAGAGTATAATGAAATATCTATGAAAATGATTACTATTGCTTTAAAATACAATGGTGTCAGATACATGCAAAAATCAAGCTACACTATAATGAGGTATAAGAAAACCAGGTAAGAAATAGCTACTGGATATAAGAATACATTTTATTAACTTATTTAGAGAAAAGTGTTCAAGAGCAACAAACTATGAGCAGGTGTCTGTGCTGGTGAAGAGTGAGGTATGAGTAAAGAATGGAAAACAGTTTGGGTAACTTATTTTTATACCTGCTTTAACCGTAACAGACATAATCTTTTAGAACCTGCATAAAGCTTCAAGTGAGCAAAGGGAAACAATGGAACAATCTGATGAAGACTGACACTCCAAATAAATGAAGTCGATGTTTTCCATAGTGTAGAATTTTAAAGTCAGAAGGTTAGTTAGTCCAGTTTCCTTCTCTAGGTGCCATCCATGACTGTCCTTCTAGAGGGTCATTTGGAATCTAAGAAATATTCCCAAAGCTGAACACCTGGCACCTAGCTGGATCCCGTCACTGATTGATTTTGTTACCCTTGAGTCATGTGACTCACATTAACTTTACCCACTGCTCCTAGCTTTGCTTGAATATCACAGAACTCTAAACACTAGACACTAGGTAGGTACATGACAAATACTCTCTCTGACTATTCTGAACAATTTATGAGAAACAAATTGTCACTAGTTTGAAGATGAAGGGACTGAGTCACAGAAACATTAAGGATGTTATTAAGGACTCATAGTCAACAACTGAAGAGGAGCCAATAGTGGACAGGTAGTGTGATGGAGTATTTAAGAACTTATACTCCACGTGACTGCCTGGATTCCAATCCCAGTTCCACCATGTACTAGCTATGTGACCTTAGGAAAGTTGCTCAACCTCTCTAAATCTACTTTTGAAGGCTGTTATGAGGATTAAATAGGTTAACATATGTAAAGTACTTGGAACAGTGCCTGGTACTTAATAAGCCCCATAGAAATGTTTGTTGGAGATATAAAAGGATGGCAGAACTGTGAATCGAAGCCAGGTTTACCTGGCTCCAGTGTAGAGATTTTTTTTTTTTTTTTTGAGACAGAGTGTCACTTCTTCACCCAGGCTGGAGTGCAATGGTGCGATCTCAACTCACTGCAACCTCTGCCTCTCAGGTTCAAGCAATTATCCTGCCTTAGCACCACCCCCACCCCCCCCCAGTAGCTGGGATTACAGGCATGTGCCACCACGTCTGGCTAATTTTTGTATTTTTAGTAGAGATGGGGTTTCACCATGTTGGCCAGGCTGGTCTCGAACTCCTGATCTCAAGTGATCACCCTGCCTTGGCCTCCCAAAGTGCTGGGATTACAGGTGTGAGCCACCACACCCGGCCAAGACTTTTAACTAAGACACTTCAACATGTCAATCTATCAAGTGTTTGAAGGCTGCTATACATCTCTGAAGTTTTTCTCTTCTCCATGTATTCCTCTTTCCTCAATGGTCCTTAATATTAACTGGTTGCCTAAATTTTCTACATCTTCTGGATTTTGTTCTGACTGAAACAATGGGACCCAAAATTGCTACAATACTTCAGTAGATTACAATAAATATATTACCTCCCAGATTGGAGTAGAATTGTTCTTCTAATGCAGTGGTTTGTAGAAAGTAGAAGTTTCCAGGAGCATCAGCATCGCCTGGGAAATTGTGTGACATGTAAATTCACCAGTTCCACCCTAGACTGACTGAGTCAGAAACTCTGGGGATGTGATGCAGCAATCTGTATGTTAACGAGCTCTCCAGGTTCTGCATTATAATGCAGCTCAAGTTTGAGAACCATTATTTTAATGGAGCTTAAAGCTACAGTAGGGGTTAAGGTATCTACATGCTTATCAGTGCATTCGAAATTGATAATTGACAGTCTTTCAGAATTTAGGCCTCCAACATGTATCTAATGCAATGTTGTGGTTTTAAATCCTCTTTCAGGCCTTCTTGATTTGGACTCACCATTCCAGTCCCTCAAGATCTCTCTAAATCCACAGTCTGTAGTGGAGCATTGTGGCTCTCCTTCCCAGCTTTGTGACCCCTGAACATTTGGTAAGCATGTCATCCATATCTTCATGGTGTCCCTTACAACATCCACAGAGAGGACTGAGGCAGAGAGCCAGAGGGCCTTGGCAGATCAACCCTCTCTAGTCTGCTGTTAATCCACAAAAACATCTCATGCATATGGTTGTTCAACTTGTGAAATTTCCTAACTACCATCAGCCTGCATATCTCCACTTTATCCAAGATTTACAAAATGAAAGACTTATTTTGTTCTAAAAATAAAAGCCTAGAAACAATCCTTATGATTAGAGAAGCCATGGATATTCTTCTAAGGCCTCCCTTTGTTCCTCCCTTCTTCTGCTCTTTCCTGTCCCTACAACCAGAAGAATATGGCCTGGAAGCCAGGCAGACCCTCAAAACCTTCAGACCAAAGACATGCCTCTGCTAAGAACAGTTTCTTTTCTCTTTCAGGTATTCTTAGTCTTCATAGTCCTACAGGGTAGGAAATTTTCCTTAAAAACATTTCTACAGAATTAGAAATTGAATCTCAGAAAAATTAAGCAATTTTTTTCCCAGATCTTATCACTTAACTAGTGGGGACACCCATATTTATACTCTAGTCTATCCACCAAGGTTCATACTTTGCCTGCTGTGTTATATCAATACCACTGTGTCTATACATGCCAGGACAAATAAAAATGTTGAGGATCTTTGAGACCCTCTTAGGCTACTCTTCATTCCAGAGAGTACTAAACTCAATTACATATATCCCAGCTACCTGAATGGCAACATCTTGAAACATCTATAGGAATCTAGCATTCAGTAACTTCTACAAGAATCCCCTAAGGCGTAAAGACTCATCTGGCCACAATTCCTTTTGTCCTGGAGACTACTGACCCCTAAAAAGGACTGTCAACTCTGCAAGGGGCTTTTACACAAAGCCAATTATCTCCTCCTACTCTCTCTGCCAATCTTGGAAAAGTCAAGTCCTGGACTTGTTGAAGAAGGTGATTCATCTCTGTATGGAAAGAATGCCAACACCAACTGTACAAAAGATCTCTTTCTTCACATCCCTAACTCCTGAGGACCTGATAGTCACTTACTGCAATGTAAGTAATTATGAGCTTCCATGTTTGGCAGACAGTTGAGTAATAATGGAAGGGAACACTATTCAGACCTTCTCTCACAGACAGGTTTCAAGGGAGTCCAATCAAATTGACTGACAGAAGATTCAATTCTTCTTGTTGAAGTAAGAAACACAGGCTCTGGAGAACTTCAAGCAGCAAATCTGCACTCTTGGCCCTTTTATTTATAAATTATAAATGTCTATAAATTCTTAATATTTATAAATTTATAAATTCTTCTATCTTCCTATCTTAGGAGACTCAAGATGAGCTTATCTGTGACTCACCATCTGCCTTATGCTCTTATATACAATCTACTTCCTTCCCGTTCTTCATGTAAATGGGCTGGCCAAAGCTTTCTGAGAAGATGGGTATTGTAATTAAGAAACAGAGTAGACAATAAGGCAAATGATAAATTTCACAAATAAACATGTAATAGAAACTTTAGCATTTAACATGTAATAGAAAATATTGTTTATAATTTTATTCTGAGAACCTAGCATGTTTTTCTAAAAGTTTCAACCATTTTGACATATCAATTTTTAAATTACGATTAGTGATGTATATATTCATAGTCTCAGGACTCAGAAAACCAAAAGAGACAATTAAAAAGTTCATTGTATTTCTCTAATGATCAGTGATAATGAGCTTTTTTTCATATGTTTTTGGCCACATAAATGAGATACCATCTCACACCAGCTAGAATGGTGATCATTAAAAAGTCAGGAAACAACAGATGCTGGAGAGGATGTCGAGAAATAGGAATGCTTTACACTGTTGGTGGGAGTGTAAATTAGTTCAACCATTGTGGAAGACAGTGTGGTGATTCCTCAATGATCTAGGACCAGAAATACCATTTGACCCAGCAATCCCATTACTGGGTATATACCCAAAGGATTATAAATCATTCTACTGTAAAGACACACGCACACGTATGTTTACTGTAGCACTATTCGCAAGAGCAAAGACTCGGAAGCAACCCAAATGCCCATCAATGACAGATTGGATAAAGAAAATGGGGCACATATACACCACATATACTATGCAGCCATAAAAAAGGATGAGTTCACGTCCTTTGCAGGGACATGGATGAAGCTGGAAACCATCATTCTCATCTAACTAACACAGGAACAGAAAACCAAACACCACATGTTCTCACTCATAAGTTGGAGTGGGAACTCATAAGTGGGAACAACGAGAACACATGGGCACAGGGAGGGGAACATCATACACTGGGGCCTGTCGGGTGGTAAAGGTTTAAGGGAGGGATAGCATTAGAAGAAAAACCTAATGTAGATGACGGGTTGATGGGTGCAGCAAACCACCATGCCATGTGTATACCTATGTAACAAACCTGCACGTTCTGCACATGTATCCCATAACTTAAAGTATAATAATAAAAAAAAAAGTTCATTGTATGCTTTGTTTTATGTGGTACTACACTAAACCTGCCAATCAAGAAACACTCTTTTGTAGTCTCTTTGATTTACAAGTAAATTTCCTGGTTAACTGTTAAAAATAACATTAACATATCTTCAGAGCAAGTACAGTACTCCTTCAAAAACAGGAAGCATAAAGCCAAAGGCAATTCAATGGGATACTACCCTCAAAATTTAGTCTTCCTTTGGTATGGGCACAGAGTGAAAAAATGCATGATATTTGGCCCATCATACTCTTATACTTCCTCCACAGCAGACATTACTAATCAATCACAATTTTTTTACTGCTAACCTCAGAGATCTGGCCTTGTAATACTTCCAAACACATCAGCCCTAACAGTCACCAAAATCTACTGGAGTTGGCATAAAACTATTTGCCATCCTAGGCTTTGTGATACGTCTACCAGAATTTGTAGAATCAACGGCTACTGTTCTGGTTCAGGTTTCCTATGTAAGGAAAACAAAATTAAACAAAATACAGCTACAGCAATTCAAATACACAATCCTTCCAGCAAGGATTCTTTGATAGTTCATTTAAAAGCAAATCCTTAATTTTTCAATGGTTCAGAAGACTGCTGCAGACCACGTGTGCTACACGTAGGTAATGATGGAACTGAAAGTACAGCGAAAAGTTCAAGCCTCAAACATCATTTACAGATAGGCAGAGCTGATTCAACAGTGAGGACCTGTATCAGATTGGTGACTGCTGAAATATTTGCTGTTCTTACTAATTGAAAAGTATATATGAAATTTGTCCAATACACTGTAGGTAGGAGAATGACTTAATACAATGAACTGCACTTTTTAATTGAAAGAACATTACATCTATGATAAATCACAAAGGAAAACTACCACACTAATATGTGGCATTCTATACCTAATGTTCTAAGAACAAAATGTTCTATTTGGCATGGGCCTCAAAATTCATCATGTTCTAATTAGTCTGGAAGCCAACAGTGCTACTTTCTACAACTGTAACCATCACGCAACAAAAAGTGAGAGTCTGAAATATGAAGTAAGGATTTTTTTCAAGTGAGCAAAAATTGCTAAAAATATATTATAACAAACACGAATAGCTATAATTTGATATTATTCAAGTTAATATTTTATTTTGTAGAATAAAAATAATTTATGAAAATCCCAATGATCAAACACAATATTGAAGAACTATAATTTACTTATTTAGAAATAAATGTAAGAAGTTGCTACAAGTGCTACCATCTGTAATATCTTCAATATACTTTCTTGTACTAATTTTCAAATTACACATACTTAATATATATACAATGTTAGAATTGTTTTTCTATATATTTATATAATTTGTGTATGTGTGTATATATGTGTGTAATTTGAAAATTATATATATGTTAACATACATACATATATATAATCTGAAAGGCCATGCACTAGCAAGAAGATGACACTAGTGACTAGTTTTGGAACAATTAAACATGATGGTTTTTTAAAAATGAGCAAAACCACACACTTTAACACTTATACCTGGGTGAGAACACCAGGTATCTCATCTTCACTATCAAGTAAATTATTTTAAAATTTCCCCCCAAACATATCATCCTTAAAGAATATGGACACCATCGATTTTTTTTTAATGTCTAATAAAGTAAAGATTCTATATAACAGACATCCTGATTACAAAAGCTAATAAAGAAAACGTGTTCACAGTTCCTTAAAAGCATATGTAAAATGTTTAATAAAAGACTGCTTTACAGAACTCACTCAGGTCTTTCTAAGGAATCTCTCAAGTAAACAATCATTTCAGGAAAATCTGAGGCCCTGAAGACAGGAAAGGGCCTGAGGGCACAGTTGGGAAGCTCAGAAGGAGCTGCTAGGTCCACCCAGCTGCTGCTCTTCCGGGGCAAAGGCACTTTCAGAGACAACTCATTGTCTGGCACAGGTTCTGCCTGCAAGAGCGAAAGCACTTCCCTGGAACTGTGTCTCAGCCTGGCATTAGCACCCTGCTGCACAAAGCACCTTGGTTTCACCCCATGGACTAACTCTTTCCCACAGTGGTGAAATCCGACTCTCCAAGGGTTCTCTGAGGCTTGGCTTCACCCAGATCATACTTGAAGAGCAACCTGGTTTCCTTCCCCTCTACAGGGTGTTCATAGCTTCAGAAGGATTACTGCTACAAATGTACAAATTAACACAAAAGTTTTACTCTCTAAATTTAGGTACTCGTTTAGGTTTGTTAATTTTGTATAATCTTTTTGAATTTTAAGGTATTGTTTCAATGGTTGCCATCTTCCAGAGGAACTGAAACGAAAAAATTAAAATGAAAAATTAACTTTTTAAATCCGCAAAGCTAAATGAGTGTTGAAGAAATGTAAATGATTAAAATTCCAAAAAATTAGTTGCAAATTTGTATCATTTACACTTCTAAAGACGTTAAAACTTAAAACCACACTACCAGTTTGGGAACATCCTGTATCTCCCATAACTTCGTGACTTTCTTTTGGATTCAAAGTTATTATTCCCTTCAAGTTAATGAATGTCCTTTGGGCAGCCTACATTTGTTGTTTTTCTCTTGATATAAGATGAGTATTTCATTAAAGCTATGGTTGTTGGGATTTTGAGAAATTCTCTGATAGAGCATTGTTTTCTAAAATTAAGAAAAAAAATAAAATTCTTATTGTTTATTGCCTTGCATTTGAGACATTTTTAACGTTCCTATTTGGTATTTGGACATCTCATTCAGGAATCTCGACTGAAGAAAATGATCTCATTATCTCAATCATGTGGACAAACATCATCAAATGTGTGCATTTGAACACTGAACAATATATATAAAGAGACATCGGTATTTATGGTAGTGGTTTTCAAGATTTTTTTTTTTTTTTTTACCGTAACCTCAGTCAGAATTCCATTTTGCAATCATGATCCAGGACATACATATAAAGGGGCGTGTGTGTGTGTGTGTGTGTGTGTGTGTGTGTGTGTGCTTTCACATTTTTTGAATGAAACAAATGTTTCAAATACATTTGATAAACTCTAAAACTCTTCTATTTTAGTCCGTTTTACTTAAAACTTTTGTTGATTGTGACTTATTATGTTAATTCAAGGCCCACTAATGTGTTGGCAGGTAAGTTTGTAAAACAATAAACTAAGTGTAATGGGTTAGTCAACACACAACAGGGTTACCACATTAATCTTTTTATAGTTTCTTTTCTGCATTTTAAAAACTTAATTAGAAGCAGAAAAGTAGGAGGAGAACAAAAGTGCTTCTCAAACTCCAAAGTGAATCCAAACTCCAGTGCATATGAATCCCCTGGGGACCTTGTTTAAAGACAGATCCAGGGTTCAGCAGGTCTGGGCTGGGGCTCTAGATTCTATATTTCTAATCAGCTCTTGGCGATGTGTATCCTGCAGGTCTGGGGGCAGCACACTCTTGAGAAATGAGGATATGGAAGTCACTCTGAGGAGATCGAGAGGAACAGACCTAACAGAAATACAGAAATAACTGCATGGGACATTCTACTACTTTGTAGCGAATGCTGCCAAAACAAGGGTCCTAACACGGGATATGTACAGCACACAGAAGGCAGCAAAAGAAGGCGACATGCGGTCAGTAGATCTCTCAGTCACATCGGCACTATCATAATCTTCTTCTCTGTGATCTTTATCCAATTGCCTTTCTCCATAACCTACACCCATGCAAAAAAGTACAAGCGATGCAATCCTGTTTCTGATTGCTTGGAAGCTACTTAGGAGTGGATTATCTGAATACATGGACAGCTACTAGATCAGGCAAAGCAGAAACGGGTTACAGAAAACCAGCAAAAGAGGATCCAAACCAAGAATGTGGAATATGTATTAACATTTTATTTAAGGAACTTAAACTGTGAAATTCACTTGTCAAAATGGTCTGTGTTCCTAAAAATATACCTTAATGTGAAGAAGTAAATCCTATCATTCAAAGCATCATTTCATAATTCTAAACGATATAGTTAGAATTACCAAACTAGGAAATGTTGAGCCAGTCATTGTAACTGTTTCTGGTATAATACTGGGTTTTTGTACTTTCAGTCTCCAGATTTTGGAGTATGCATATATTGATTAAATAAAAATATTTTTAGTTTTGAGGAAGCTTTCTTTTATGTCATCATTTTTTGTATGTATCTGGAGGGGCAGGGAATATATTGTCCACTACTGCACCCAAGCATGCATCTGGCACATATTTGGTGCTGAATAAATATTTTATAACAAAAGAATGAACGGATGAACATAATTTTAAAAATAACATGTTACATCTTACTATATACTTTATTAGCTAATTTGCCATAACAATATTCGCTTTATTGTACTGAGCAGAAACCTTTAAAAAGGAGGCGGAGGTGAAAAGTGGAATTCTCCAAATTAGAGTTGTTTACAGTGCATGCAGATGGGGAAAATAGTTAGGAAAAGAAAAATGAGAGGAGAGAGAGGAAAAGAGGGGAGAAGGACAGGAAGAGGCAGTGAGAGAGAGAGTGCAAGTGTAGGTCCATGATTCCTGATTTCTGGGTGGAGAATATTGGCCCATGGAGCAGGAGGTGTGTCAGAATCAACTGGAGAAAATGTTCCAATTTTCCGGATTTGGAAATCTCTCCCCCAACACCATGAGGACGAAGAGCATCAGGACGAAAGAGCAGCTATAACTGATGAAAAGCTTAGCGGGTGGGGAGAGATTAAGCCTTAGAACTAAAGTCTAAACAGTGGTTTCCAACAGGGATAATTTTGCCCCCAAGAGGACACTAGGCAATGTCTAGAGAAATTTTTGATTGTCCTAACTGTGGCAGGGGATGGGGGGAGCAGTGCTAATGAGAGCCAGTAAGAAGCCAGAATTGCTGCTAAATATCCTATAATCCAGCCGGGCGCGGTGGCTCACACCTGTAATCCCAGCACTTTGGGAGGCCGAGGTGGGCGGATCATGAGGTCAGGAGATTGAGACCATCCTGGCTAACACGGTGAAACCCCGTCTCTACTAAAAATACAAAAAAAAATTAGCCAGGCGTGGTGGCAGGCATCTGTAGTCCCAGCTACTCAGGAGGCTGAGGCAGGAGAATGGCGTGAACCCGGGAGGCGGAGCTTGCAGTGAGCGGAGATCGCGCCACCGCACTCTAGCCTGGGTGACAGAGCAAGACTCCGTCTCAAAAAAAGAAAAAGGAAAAAAATCCTAAAATATCCTATAATGCACATGGCAGTCCCCCCGTCCCCAACAAATTATGTGCTCTAAAATGTCAACAGTTCTGAGGCTGAGAAACTTTGCTCCAGAAGAACAAGGGGCATGGTAAAGACAAGAACAGAGGCTATTAGGAGAGCATGCACTCACCATGACCAGTAAGCTGTCTCAGGTGGAAAGTAAGGTCTTAGAGAATGAAGACAGTATGGGAGGAAGATGATGGGGCTGAGGAAGGCAGTGGGAGATCTGGCTGTGACTCCTGTTTCAAGGGATCCCTCTTTAGTAGATCCGAAATCAACTGCTGGGGTGGTCAGCTTAGTGTTCCAGCTAAAAGCAGTCTGCCCCTCATGAGAACCATGCAAAAGTCTAAATGAGGCCAACAATCC
This sequence comes from Macaca thibetana thibetana, assembly GCF_024542745.1. Lineage (NCBI taxonomy): Eukaryota > Metazoa > Chordata > Mammalia > Primates > Cercopithecidae > Macaca > Macaca thibetana. The sequence goes on along the minus strand of NC_065579.1, from coordinate 23,640,579 downwards.
TCAGGTGGAAGTGGGGGTTACAGGCTGCCCTGCTGGTAGATGCTGCTGGTGCCTTGACTATAATCCCATGGCACCACTTCAGTGTCCACGACCTTGTCTTCTGACTGCCAACACCTGCATTCCTTTGCCTGGAGGATTGCTCTTGGCTGCCCAAGTGATAGTCCTGAAATGACAGGGAATCATTTGCCTCTGGAGGCAGTCCCCAACAAATGCCTGGCAGATTTCGGTGAATAAATACCTACTTCCTTGCCTCTAGGATGGGTCAACCATGAGACGAGTATCCCATGCGGTATTAAGAGTCCCCCAGTGTGACTAAGCTCCAGGTGCCCACAGTGCTTAACTGATTTGATAATGCCCACTTTACTGGCTGCTGTCCCTTCCTGGCTCTTGCTCAATTTCCTACTGGTACTTTGTTTATCTCTCCCCAAAAATCACTTGCACGTGAATTTTCATCTCAGAGTTTGCTTTTGGGGAGCCCAAACTGATGGCCAGTCTTTTGAAAGAATATTGGACTGGAAAGCATGTGATCCTCAGGTTCCCCTGATGTAAGAGCTCTCTGGGTCAACAGTATCCCTTCCCTTAGGAGGGGCCTCAGGATTACTAGAGATTGGCCAATTTTTCCATCCCCAAAGTCCTGGGCACAGAATCCTCAGAGGACCCACTTCTTTCAGACCATTAGAAATACAACTTTGGGAACATTTCATTCTCTCCCATTGTCAGAAGAAGCAAAACCACATATTTCGCTCAAGGATGGCAGGGATCAAATGACTCCGGAGCACAAACATACTCCTTATTAGGGCCAATGCCACTAAAGTCAAACTTGTACAAGAACTCTAATGAGTAACAACACTTGACTCCAAGAAGAGACTCTTACTGTAATTCTCAGAAGAGGCAAAGATGAAGAGTGACAACTGCCATGGGTCAAATGAAACTTGAACCAATTGCTGGTGGGGATTTAAAATCACAAAAGAGCCAAAATGAAACAGTTATTTCAAAACACTGTTAGACAATGAAGAGAAATGAATTGTATAATAAAATCCCTTCTGGGCAACATCCAATCACTCATCTTCCATGTAACGGAATTCTGAGATACTAAAAATCTTAAGAAATAAAAGGTCACAAGAAAGCTAGGCACTGTGAAAGCTGCCACAGGAGCTCTGTGTCCAAGGGGTTCCTTCTATTAGTGAAAAGAAAATTTAAAAAGTGATGGAGCGTGACACTTTCTGAACAGTCTCACAATATCATCCCTGCAGAAATTTGAACCTGTCACCTAAGGAAGTTATTGCTGTCATACAAGTTGAAGAATCAGGCCGCCAAGCTCCGGGTCTTTTTGCCATAAGCCATTCTTAAGCAAGTTTCCTTACAAATCATCAGATTGTGGATTTTTGCTAGGTCTCATTTTTGCAGAGAACATCCACTTTGGGACCATGAATTCTTCCCAACTTAGTTGAAGAATTGAGAAGATCTTCTATCTCAGTTCTTATGTGTGTGGATGGGTTTCTTTTTTCTTTTTGTTTACAGAAAAAAAACAACAACAACAGTAGAGCTTTTCTGCAGGACAACCTATTCCCTTATTTATAATGCAGGTCAGCAGGACCTTGTAAGTGTATATTCTGGTTCATCTGAGGACACGCGGTTGCTCATTTTAAAATTAGATTCATCCTAATTATATGAAAAGAGCTTAAATGTGATTGGTCAAAACATCAGAAAAGTATTACTCAGCACCTACCTGCTGGGCTTGCCTTCTAACCTGCACTGAACTTGTTTAACACACAGTCCTTGCCCTCTTAGAACTTAAAATCTAGCAAAGAAGTATCTCATTGAAAAATAAGGGGTGTGGACACTGAACAGTGAAGAAATATAGATATATAGCAAGTGACTAAACATGTAATATTATCTGTGGACAAAGGGTTGAGGGAAGCTGTCATTGGAATGGCATGTTTCAGTGGGGCAGAACCAGAGAGAATTTTAATCTCAATTCTAATTAATCAGGGCAGGATTTCAGGAGCTCCTTGAATAAAGGATATTGGGAAGTCAGACTGAAACATAAGTGGGGGAAAATATGCATTGGACTCCAAGGAACAAAAGTTTGAATATGGACCGTTAAAAAAAAAAATCAAGAACAAGGGAATCCTGAGCAGGCTGGAATCCTGAGCAGGTAACTGAGTGCCTATTATTTTTACCTTTTGCAAACCCTGAGGATCATTAACTTGGACAACTGACCACAGAACACACATCTTTGAAGCTGAAAAATACTAGGTCATCTATAAAACAGAGATTGTTATCAATAAACAGATAATTTAAAACTAAATAAAGAATAACTCATGCAAAATGATCGAGTAAATTTGGAGTTTGACTTCTGGGTCTTTCTCTTTGATTTCCTGCCTTTTGGACAATCATGCTCCATAACTCCAAGGTACAGATTTACTCAACAAAATCAATTTTACTACTCCCATAATAATGAAATAGTAATAAAATTGTTTTCCATGTACCGAGCACTCACCAGGTACTATGTCCTGGCTAAACAGTTCATAGCCATTATCTCATGTAATTTCTTCCACAGTGCTGTGAAGTAAATACCAACATTATTTCTGTTGCACAGATAGAGTGATTGAAGTTCAAAGAGATTAAACTTGCCAGAGACCACAGCTGGAAGGTGGCAAAACCAGGTATCCAACTCAGTCTGCCTTTCGATGCAGGTGTAGATGCCTACCCTTCCCTTCAACACCACTTCCTGATCTCTCTCTCTCTCGCTCGCTCGCTCGCTCTCTCCAATGTCCTTGCTCCCAACCAATCCAGGACCCAGGATCCCCAGCTTCCACCCTCTCATAATACACTCAGCCAATAAGAGAAGGGGGTTTCTCTTCCCTGCTCTGTGACAGGGCATTGAAATAGGACATAATTGGAGCCCACTGCTGTGGGATATGCTGAGTCCTAGAGACCTTAATCACAGACCACAAATACACTTGGGATTGAGAGCATTATTTCTCACCTATTATGGGAGATCAATAGTTGGCTAGATTCTGTACCTCAGCGACATTATCCGAGTTAACTTCTTAATACTGCAAGTTTTACTTATAAAAAATATTTAAAATCAGAAATAGGCGTGTGAAGTAGAAGACAGCCTTATCCAGTCAAATAGAAAGACACATTCTACTTATTTTTCTTTTACATGTTCTTAGCATGATACTTCTTATCATTGGTTAGTGTTATTTCTTCATAATCTAAAATGCATGTGTCCTTTGTGTCTTACTTCTTAAAATATTTTAATAATAATAAAATAATAATGTCTTCAAAAAGGTAAAATATGCATAGTTAGAAGAAAAGATTTTCTTTGTTCTTTTGACTTACCTCACTTTTATTATTCATGTCCCTCATATTTCTTTCATTTCTATAGACCTGGCTGAGTATTTCATAAAACACACTTGTAATTTGGAAAGAAAACAAGCAAACATTCTTTTGGATTAGAAAAGTGTGTGTCCCATTATAGTAAGAAATTATAGAGTAAATACTAGGTTAAATATTAGGAAAATTGGTATTTTCAAGTCAAGGTATTATGTAGAGTCATTTATTTAAATAATCTAAAACTCTTATAAAATTTTCCATGAAAAATGGCTTCAGTACCTCTGTCAACATACCAAGAATCAGGTCTGGCCTTTGCTTTCTGACATCTCTATTTTAAATTTTAGCTCTCTTTAAGAAACACAAAAGCATGTTAATAATGTGCTGATAATGATATGAGGATTCATAGGCAAGTTCCCAACACTCTTTGCATAGTATGAACCACATAGATTTATCAAGGAAATAAAAATGATAGTCAAAGACAAAAAGGTAAAACCAGGTCTAGCAAGGTTAAAGACGACCCCATAAGGGTGAGAAGGAAGTAAGGAAACAGAATTAGGTCAGATAAGAGGGTGGTATGGCACAACAAGTAGAACTTAGTTACCTCATTGAATTAAAACATAGTAGCATAATGTGGCAATGACAACTCACTGCTCACCAAATTATTGCTCCCCTTTCCACAGTACAGAGACATCGCTGAAAAGCAGCTTCCCGGTGGGAACTCTATTTCCCGTCCCATCCCACTTCATTTAGGTAGGGGACGTGTGATTTGTTCTCACCAAGGGAATGTCAGCAAAGTGATTATGTGTTTCCTCCAAGCCAAGGTGGTTAAGAAGCCAGCGTACTCTTCACTTTCTGGTTCCCCTTTCAGTGGTCTGATGCAATGAGCCCATGATCTTGGAGCCATGTCCTGAAGATGGAGGAGCCCAAGACCAGAGGAACCCCTGAGTCACTGTGGAGCAGAGCCATCAATCAATCAGGAACAGCAATTTTCAACTCACATGAGCGAAAAATAAACTTCCATTTGTTTAAGCTACTGTGCATTTTTTATTTTATTTTTGCGTGTAGATGGTGTTTTACTAACCAATATATCTGACAAGAAAAAGAAAACGTCTCAATCACTTGAGTTAATGATACAGTTTACTTTTTCATGGAATTTGATAGAATCCCAGAGTTTTAACTCTAGAGTACTGTCATCAAATTACAGTAGCTACTAGCCATAAATGGCTATTAAGATGTGCTACAAGTGTAAAATACACACCAGATATCAAAAGCTTCTTAAAAGGTAAAATATATTCTTAATATTTTTAAATTGATTACATGTTAATAATAATCTAAATATATTAGGTAAAATAAAATATAGTATTGAACTTATACTATATTTTATTATATTACATATAGTATTATTTACTATATTATATAAATATAGTAATATACTATATAAATATATTATAAAATATAGTATAAATAAATATATATACTATATATAGTATAAAATATAGTATAAATAAATATATAATATAAATATAGTATAAAAATTTTTTACTGTATTATATAAATATAGTATTAACCTTAGTGGTTGCTTTTTACTTATCTATAATGTGGCTACTAGAGGAATTTTAGACTACATATATGGCTCATGTTCTATTTCTATTAGACAGTGTTGGGCTACCAGGGGTTAATAAATTAGAGCTCATCGCCTGTTTTGTAAATAAAATTTTATTGGTAGACGGTCACACCATTTGTTCACATATTGTCTATGTCTGTTTTTATACTACAATGGCAGACTTGAGAGTTTCAACAGAGACTGTGTGTCCTGAAAAGCTTAAAATATTTATGATATAGCCTGTTATAGACAATGTTTGCCAACCCCTAGGCTAAAGATAACTTTGGGATTATCTAATATACCTACAAGTGTCATTTTATGACTAAAAATTAAAGCTCAGATAAGCCAAGAGACTTGTCCAAAATATTTTTATTCTTAATTAGGTGGTATTTCCATAATGCCACCCATTCCTGCATTCATTCATTAATTCATTGTTTTCACCCATTTCTAATATTGATCATTAAAGAAATAAAATGCTCATCAGTTAGAAAATCACTTAACATTAAATACTAAAACACTTCACACTAAATAATGAATCTCAACACGACAACATCAACGACATTTCAATGTAGTCATATAGAAATACGTTTCTGTCAGAGGAGCTATAGGCATGTACATACAATGGCAGAGAAACCCTTGAAGTAATATTCAACTATGAATAGGCTGTGAGATGGTCTTTAAATTAAGCTTCACTTGAAAACATTTTAAAGAGAATCTATCATGTAATCTGCTTTCAAATTAAACTTGAAATTCCCCCAAATGTAGAGCTAGCTTGCTAAAAATATTCATTATTGGAATTAAATTAGAAAAATTTTGCCACATCTCGGAGAAAGTGAAATCTGTTCCCAAAGACATCACAGCAATATATAACTGCCTTGGCTCCAGCAGGCATCATCTCTCACTGGACTATTCTAAGAGTCTCTAACTGGGCTCATCACCTCCAGTGTCTCTCCCACTCAAGACCTATCCCAAAAAACTCTTTTAAAATAAAAATCTGATCTGCTGAACACTAAGTCTCTTCAAGCTACCAAGACAAAGTCAGTCTTCCTTATTGTGTCCAGGAAAGTCCTCGCCATCTGGCTCCTGCCTGCTCCCATGGCCTCATTTATAGTCCTTTGCACGTGAGTCAGGCTGGGCTCCTTACAATTTTCCAAATGCTTCATACTTTTACTTTCACTTCATATACATATCGTATTTATTTCTGCCTAGAGTCATCCCGCCCCATGGGCTCCCACAATGTACGTTATACTTTAACTATGTCATTGGACTTATGAATATTTTAATTGCCTACTAAAGTATTAATGCTACCACTACTATAGATAGCTAATATTTAGAAATACTTGACTGTGAGTCAAGCACTACATTATTTCATTTAATCTCCACATATTATAGATGAGGAAACTGAACACATGCAATGAAGCCAGGTGAAACCAGCATACAAATCCCCACATTTCCCACTCCACGGCCCCAGTTCCGAACCTCTACACCAGTTGCTCTCAACAGGGGCAGTTTTGCCTCCCAGTAGATGTCTGACAATATCTGGAGACATTTTTGACGGTCACAACTGGAAGGTTGGGGGAGCTATTGGCATCTAGTGGGTAGAAGCCAGCAATGCTGCTCAACATCCTGTATTACATAGGACAGCCCTCCACAGCAAAGGATTATCTGGCCCCAAATACCAAGAGGGCAGAGGAATTACCAGGTTCAAAATGTAAATAGTACCTCTGCTGAGGAACACTAGTCTACACTAAATCTCCTCCTGTAGATTGCCCCAGAAGACTCTGAGCATCTCATCCATATAACAAGGATTTTTAAATGCTCTCCCATTGTGTCTGGCACCTGGCAGATGTCCCATGCATTTGTGACCAGTGTACAGACTCCAGAAGAAAAAAATTACTCATTCTAAGGCTTGATTTTTGTGTCAACTTCAATAAAGACAAATCAAAACACATATTCTTAATCAATAATACATGAATGCATGTGCAGCACATTCTAGAGCATACCTTCACTTTAGCAATACCTTATGTTTATTAACCCATAGAATGTGAGATAGTTTAATATGCCAGAGGCCTAGGATTTTTTTTTCACAAGGCCTCAAGGAGGATGAGATGCTTTTCAAATCCCTTATAACTGATACATTACCGGACAAATTTATAGGTTTCATCTACGTAGTCATAACTTAACTTGTTTCCAAAAATATTTTCTGTGTAAGGTTTCCTTGTTTTTTTTTTTTTTTTTTAAAAAAAGAAAAATAACACAAGACTAAACAACCTTATTCTATTCCCTGTTGTAGCTACAATTCAGATATAAATACTTTATTCTAGATCTCCAGATGTTGGAAGTATAGCAGAAGTGACAGTGAAGCCTAGGTAAAATTTTAAAAGTAAACAGAAATACAGCAGAAATAAACCATTCTCCAGCTTATATAAATTAATACACTTAAACAGCAGAAAGTAAGTCAAGGAAAGATTATGATTATAATGTTTTCAAAGGTACAGAAATTTAGCAGGACTTTCACATTCTTGCAAAACACTTCAACAATAGGCAGTTTTAACCAGTGTTGTATACAAGTTGCTAGGGGTTTGTGTGTGTGTGTGTGTGTGTGTGTGTGTGTGTGAGAGAGAAAAAGCAAAAATGTTCCGCTGTGGTGTTAGATACTGCTCATTTATCACTTTTTATGAAATGCATTAAAAGGTTAAAACATATGAGCCTGATTTTTAAAAAGTGTGACATAGTGAACTGTTTCTCACAACCTATTGTGCTGAACTTTTGCCATTAAAGGTTTTAGACACACACATACACGAACACACACACACACACACAAAGGAAATAGTGATCAAATGAATTTTGCTACCTGCTCTCCCCTTTCTTGGACATTGATCATGCATGCTAGCATAAAAATAGGCTCTGGAAACTTTTACAACTTTTCAAACTCAAGATTTCCCAAACATAATTGAGCCTAGAGTAAAATAAACAAATACAGTAGTAAAAGAAGTAAAAAGTAATATAAGACCAGGATCTGCCAACATATTCAGAAGCAAGTAGAAGGGACTGAAAACAAGGACAGGGTTTGTGGCTTGGGACATCAGGGTGACTGCAGCATTTCTCACTGTGATTTAGAAGCTGAGCATGGGAATCACAGCAGAAGCCAGAGACAAGCAGTGCCTTTTCCACTGTATGTGAGAACATGACACACACTTGTCACAGAGACAGATGCTGCACGTATGGACATGCCAGTCGTTAAGACATTTATGCCTGTAAGACAGAAATGTGAAAAAAGATGACCAAGCCCAAGAAACGTTATGATTGTTATCATCAATCATTCTTTTCTGAGCACCTGCTTTGTGTAGACATTGATGAAATCAGAAAAAACAGAGTCCCAAGAGAAACAAATGGTAAAGGGAAAAAGCATATCTGAACCATCTTGAGAACCAACGAACAACATGTCACAAGAGTTAGAATACTCAACAGGTTCCTGAATGTCAGGATCATATATTATGCTACTAACACCATGACTATCTTCTCAACCTTCCTCATCACAAACATTCCTGAGCCTCCAGAGGAGTCAAGTAAGTATATTCCCAAATAAAGAAAACGTGTCTGTTTTCAGTCTACATTCCTTTGTCCACACTTTTGTGTTGATAAACTTGTTACTCATGACTTTCTTATAAATGCCTAAATTCTTGATCACAGAAGAGAAGCCATGACTCCCTGAAGACCCTCTTTTGGAAGTAGGAAGTTGACTGAGCAACTCAGTCCAGACCAGTCCTTTCCTGATTATATGTGCCTCGTCTGCAGTCCACTCTTAGAGCACAGACACACGTATGTATTTAGGTGTTTGTGCATGTGTGCATATGATAAGGAATAAACTATAGATAGTATTTGTTAAAATAGGACTAGGAAAAATAAAAATTGGATAAAACATGCAGACCAGCAAGACAAACATGAGCTGAGATACATAAACCACAAGCGTCTTCATTGTGACAAGCTAGACCGTGAATTTGTCTTCTGTTTTTTTTTCTTTTATCTCTAAATCACGATTGTCCCAGAAGATGTGAAACAGATGTCAATGATTTGCACATTGTCCATTGTTCAGTAATTTTCAAATAACTAGAATAAAATAAGCCATTCAATACAATTCAATATTTCTCAACTGCTGAAAAAATACTTCAAGATCTTTCACTGTCTTACATGAAGGAGTAGAAACTGCAAAAATAGCTTTAATAGACAGCAGGCACTGTCTGACAAATAGCAAATAACTGTTTGCTTTTAGCACATAAACTGGAAAGATGATATCACAAAGGGTTTTCATTAAGTTCCTTTAAATTATTTTGCCATAAAAGATTTTTTAAATAAAAATATCGATCTTAGAATAATTTTAAACATATTGATGGATGTTGGTCAATCAATAAAATCAACTGAATGATTTTAGTGGTGGCTCATGCCTGCAATCCCAGCACTTTGGGAGGCTGAGGTGGGCAGATCACGAGGTCAGGAGATTGATACTATCCTGGCCAACACGGTGAAACCCTGTCCCTACTAAAGTTACAAAAATTAGCTGGGTGTGGTGGCATGTGCCTGTAACCCCGGCTACTCAGGAGGCTAAGGCACGAGAATCCCTTGAACCTAGGAGGTGGAGGTTGCAGTGAGCCTAGGTTGCACCACTGTACTCCAGCCTGGAGACAGAGCAAGACTCTGTCGCAAAAAAAAAAATAAGAAAAAAAAAAAAAGATTTAAACCACTATACCAATATCATTTAATTGCTGGTAATCACTGACCAGCAGACAGTACAGATTATCACAGATTATCTTCTTGCAAAAGCCTCAAATGCAGGTATTCTGGGTTGCTACAGGTAGATCTGCCTTCTGTGCAAATTTAATGTGTCTGAGGCAAGGGAGATGAGCCCTATTATCAAGCACATCTGCATCTATCAGAAACACCCTCCCGGGAGTATATCACTTTGTTAGGACTGACTGTCATGATGGAAAAGCTACAATACGGTTCTCAGGACAGTCAAGGTTCCTAGGTCCTAATTCCAGACTCCCCTGATTTGCTATTTGGAAAAGATCCTCAAGTTCACAGCAGAACTCAGTTTCTCAACTCAATAAAAAATAGTGCTGCACAAGAAGAGCTGCCAGTACATAAAGACTTCAAAGCCCTTTGAAATTAGGACAGTAGGGACCAAACAACATTAGCATTGGGCATAGATCACTATTCTAGCTGTCAGTTGGCCAGGTTCCTGAGAGGAAGATATGGAAATATATGACTTGTGACTCAGTGATTTGGATACTCCCCCCACTTGATTAAATGCCAAAATTGACTAACAAGTTTGGGAACTTAAATTGGAGAGTGAACATTTTAAATCAGAAACTCACCGGTCTAAATATATTCAACTTCCCTACTACTTGGATACAAGAGATTCTTGAGTGAATCTCACTGAAATTTACATTAATATACATGGGCTATAGAAATCACAATCTCCTCCTCAGATACAAAATAACCATTTTTAGGGGCCATATGAGAGACTCCAATAGGTATATCCATCTCATCACAATGGAGACAATTTCAGAATCCTTTTGTATTAATATGTTGTCTCATAGGTCACTGGGCTGCATGTTGAACTGAAAAATGGCTAGCAGGGCCAGGTACACAGTAGGTACATAAATATTTGTAGACTGAATGAGGAATCAAATCAAAGAATCAAAATGACTTTAAATTAAGCAAGGAGTTAACTTGCCATCCATTGCTCAACCCGCTTTGACACTAGAACAAGCCCTCCAAGCAAAACAGACAGCTGTGATCTGGACATATGATGCAATGCAGGCAGCAAACGTTCACTCTGGACAAATCCATGTCCAAATATGACACTTAATACTAACCCAGAAGGGAAACAGAAGCACTGCCCTTTCTACCCTTCCATTCATTCTTCCAACAGTGTTTCACCTGTGCCACGTACCAAGCTGTTTGCTAGGCTATGGGGAGTCAAAGATCAATAAACCCATGCATCGTGCCTCATCACAACTTAGAGGTGGGAACAGAAAAGAAAACAAACAGCCCTGCAGGTGATAAGAGCTATATAGACTAAAGCCCAAAGCATCAGGGGCGACAAGTTCAGGGGTGTTTATGGCCATAGGGTCATTTTCAAGTACCACGTTGTCCTGTCCTCTCAAATTGCTCTAATCAAAAGTTGGCTGAGACACTGGATATTTGGGAAAATTAGCTTACAGAGTGTGGTAACCACTCATTCCTCTAGGTTTCCTGAGCTTTATTTCTGCATTGGGATTCATCACCAGAATCTCCACTGACAGGCCATAGTAGCTCAGGCCCCCAACAACAAACGTTCTGGGTTACTTTTCATCATTATGTCTTCTGCATTTTTTTTTTCCATTCCAGAGTTGGTAAAAGACAGGACCATATAAAGAACCTGACTTTATTTTATGTAGAATTGAATTTCAAGTATTATCCATGATATAATTCGATATTTCATATGAGTATATACTAGTTGGCAAGCACCATGGCAAGCACTCTACATGTGTCATCCTTACAAGTTTAATGCATGCCACCTCCAGACCCCCTTTTCTCTGTTAACTTGGCTACTACTAAGAAGCTCAGAGCCAAATTAAATACTCTAAAGCAGTAAGCACTTAGGATTGTAGTTTAATTATCTTCCCTCCTCTACAAGATTATGATCTTTCTTCCCCTCCCATTCTTAACAGTCTTATTTTGTGAAATTGTTACTATGCATTTACTCAGACACACTTATGAACGTTGATACTTTAGACACAAAAACAAATCACCATAATCTTCAATTATAATTTCCTTTTGCTTTCAATTGGCAAGAACTTCCGTGAATAACTAATTTGAAGATAACTCCTTTGATATTATGCTCTGGTCACTTGAAAACTCAGATAACGCAGTATTTCCCACGATCATTTGGTTCAGAATACTTTCATGAAGCGACAAAAGAGGCCAAAAAGAGGCTGACTTAACTAATAACATACGATAACTATCAGGTTATTTTCAAATCTATCACCAAGGCCTATTTATTTCTATCTTGTGTTGGATCCTGACCATTGCATTTTCCCCCCTCACCAACCACCATTTTTGCAGCCCAAATTGTACCAGCATGCACTGGTCGGTCCACTTAGGGCTGCCATTGTCAGAGGCACTGCCAGGACCTGCTGAATGAGAGGACACTGCTATCACCCAGTGAAGTCTAGTCCCTGGAATTTCACTCTCAGCACTGGCAATGCTTCTGGAACTCATAAAGATTCTGCCGAAATTCAGGGAGTTGAAGGTCAATGTCTTCCGGGGATCAAGGTAACATGTCAGAAAAATTCTGCTGCTGAGGATTTCCATGTATTCAAGTCAAATGTCCTTAGGAGGAACTCACAGAAATAACTCTTTGCATTGTCACTACACAGAATGGAAGGCCAGCTTTTATTTCAAAAAGAAAGAGAGAGAGAGAAAAATAAAGAGTGAACCATAAAAGCATGGCATGTGTGCAACACACACACACACACACAAAATAGATCTTGGCATGCCCAACTGACACCCAATTAGGATGCGTAGTCAGGCGTTTTTGAGAGCATAATATTTGGGCACAATCATTCATTTATTCACCAAAGATTTATCCAGCACCTACTGCGTGCCAAGTATTGTTCTAGATGCTGGAAAATAAGAGTGAGTGAGGCAGTCAAGAGTTCTGTGCTCATGGATTCTATATTCTAGGCAAGGAGACAGGTGATCAGCAAGCATCAATTGAAATGAACAACTGAAACTGCAAATGCAATCAAGGAAAGAAAAAGAAAAACAAAACAAACAAACAGAAATACCAGTGTGATGGGTCTGAAAAGGAATGAGGGACCGCCTTTGCTCAAGTGGTCAGCGAAGGGCTTTCTAAGAAGGTGACACATAATCTTACACTAGAATGAGAAGACCGACTGAAGAAACCAATCACCTTTACTCTGATTTCCATCAAAAAGATGGGCTTACTAAAAAAAGAAACATGCAATACCATTTGTGGCTCCGCACAACTCATACTTTAAACAACAGCAAAAAAAAAAAAAAAAAAAAAAAAGGAAAGGAAGGGAATCCACAACTTTCTGTGCTCTTAAGGCAATTTTAAGAAATCACCTTTCCCAAAGATAATGGATTAAAAAGAAGTTGTCTTAATTCATCTCTAATTATGGCAGAATTTACTATGAAGAAACTGAAATGAGAGACATGGAATATTCACTCCTCTTCGTAATGTCAGTTGCTTTATGTAACAATATTCCAATGTCAATAAAAGTATACCTTTGCATTACAATGCCAACAGGAATTATTCCACTTTAAGAAAACAGTTCTGTAGCTATACTCAGTATTATTTACATTCACCAGCTATAAAATAAACCCAAATTGTATTTACTAGCAGATGGTCTCATTTCCAATATATAATAAACCTCTGAGATTAGGTAAAAATAGATTCTATATTTCTTTAACATGCACAAATAATAAATGAACGTTCGCCAATGTCTTTGTATAAAATACTCCAAACAAATCACTTGGTACTGAATTTCTGCTTGTCTCAATTAAAACACTTAGCCACCTGGCATGAAACATCCTAAAAACATCAACTGCTTAAAATACTTTGCACTGAAACACGTTTTTCATTGTTTCCTAGCCTCTGACTGATTTCAGAATTAGAAAGAATTAAGCAGAAGTGAATTGGGGAGCAGGTCAGTCACTGAATACTCAGAATGAATCATGAACGCGTATACTAAAATGCAATTCTTACTTCTTTGCAGTGCAGTGCATGCTATACATTCTTACAATTTAAATAAGCATGCTAAACTAAGGCCAAATAATGTGACGATTGCCCAATAGGTCTACATTACCTAATACATTTATCATTATGTAAACTGCTGTGCTTGATATTAATACACTGTGCAAGGAATGCTTAATTTCTTGAACTTCCAAACAGGTCTTTAAACCTGAATCTCACTAGTACCCAAGACCAATAACGTGCTGAGGAAGAACGTATTTCAAGTATATTTACTGATTACACAGTGCTTGAATCTTCAAAAATTCTAAATTTATGTGGAGAAAGGAGAACGGAGAATCTGAACTTGGCTGTTCAGGCAAACTCTTTCCTTTCTTTGCTTCACTTTATGAATTGTTATGCTTCTAGATCCTTCTTTTAAAATTTTCCATTTGGGGAAACTTGTACATTTAACCTTAAAAAAAACAAAACAAAACAAAAAAAACCTCATCTCATTTCTTCCCTCCCCCTCCTTAAAATAAATAAGAAGGCTTAAGAATTAGCACTAATAATAATCCCACAATGGTCATTGGGAAATCCTCCCCCAAAGTGACAATTGCCGCTAAGAAGGGCAAAATCCACTAAGAATGAAAATTCCCGCAAATAAGTCCTTCTCTGAGGGGGTGGAGGTCACACAGCTGGCACAGCTGGTATCACAACCAACTCGAGGCGACCCAGAGGAAGATGCTGCGCCAAGAGAAGCAAAGCGAAGGAGCGCGACCCAGGAGGATAGCGAAATCCCCGCCGAGTCCCCAGGAGGCGGAGAGAAGACCAGTCGCCAGGCACCGGCCACAGCGCACGCCAACATTCAGGATAATTCTCCTTTCCAAGCCCCGGAGTTCCGGGGCAGGCGAAAAAGGGGGGATGGGAGACCCACAGTCCCTTTAACCCTCCCCCCCGGTCTGCCAACCTTTTCCGAACCCCCATGTCACACAACTTCCTCATCATGGAAACTTCCACTGGGTTCGGCGCTGAGGATGCCAAACTCCATTTCACAAGGAACATGTCAACAGCTGGGCTTGGGGTTTGAGGAACAGAGCCGCTGCGACTGGAACAGAGCCCGGCCACCCTGTTCCACCACTGTCCACGCCGTAGCTCCCAGCCTGCCGCCGCGCGGTGCCCGAACACGAGAGGGCACCTCCTCCCAGATCCGGGGCGCAGAAGCCCCGCGGAGGCAGGTAATCAGGCTGATGACACCCCCACCACCCACGCCCGCCCGCCCGCGCGCGCTCGGCTTAGCCGCCCGCACCCCTCCGGGTTCTTGCGACACTCCGTCACCATCCCGCCCACCCTGTGGACAGTTGGAACTGTCGCCCCCTCCTCCCCTCACCCCGCTGCCTCCGCGCGGTCCTCTAGCCAAATTACCAGTGCCCTGAAGCCGGTTGGGTTGAGCGCCCCTGCCCGGGGAAGGTAGCCTGCGGGCTCTTGCCCCGAGCCCGCGGAGCAGGAGGTCTCTTTTCCAAGCGCACTCACATTATTCATGCAAAGTTAATCCCCGCCGCGTCACGGCCGCCCGCCCGAGGATGTGCGCCTTCCTTGGCCAAGCCCCGCAGTCTCCACCCTCCTCCGCCCCCTCCTCCCGGCGGCGGGGTCCCGGGGAGCGCCGGCGACTGGGCGTCGCGCGAGTCCTGCAAAATGTCAACTCCTTGGGCGAAGAGAGGCGGCCGCAGCCAGGGCCGCGCCGCGCCTCCCGGGTCCCTCCACTTTTATAGGCGTAGGAAGCGAGTGTGTCTGGGGCACCAGAGTCCCCGCCTCTCCGGGTCCCCCGCGTGCCCGGCCCGCCCCGGCCCGCTCCCCGGACGCTGTCTTACGCCGGGCCCGGGGCGCCTGCTCCGCGCCGCGTCTGCGAACCGGTGACCTGGTTTCCCCTGAAGCCCTCACGGCTGTCCGACTCGCGCGGCTGTGGCGGCGGCGGCCAAGAGCAGGCAAACCCGGCTCCGCCAGGGGCGCAGCGAGGAAATGGCCTCCTGGCCGCACACCCCGCCGCCGCCGCCGCCGCCGCCACCGCCCCGGGCTGCCCAGCCGGTACTGACTGCCCCTGCCAGGCTCCGGGCCGGCGCTCCGACGCGCTCACAGCGCCCGGCTTGCCGACCCCGACCCCAGGCCCTACGCACTCGCTGTCCCCGGGCCGGCCGCCTCCGCACCTGCCTCCCCAGGTGTGGGCGCTCCCCCTCGTCCTAATCCCGGCCGTGCCCTCCCAGGGGTGGTGACCGTGCTGTGGGTTTGGTGGCTGCGCGTCCACCCAGCCGATTGCCTGCGCGCATAGGTGCGGGTTTGGGCGTCATTACTCTAGTTGGAGAAGAGGAAAGAATGGGGAACGGGTGACACCGGGACCGGAGGGCGAGTCTTCCAGGAGCACGCCCTGGCCTTCTTTGCCTGGCCCGACCGGCGCGACCCGTGCCGCCGCGCTCCTCCCTCCGCTCCCAAACCACTTGTGGCGCGTGTCGGGAGGACAGGGCGATCTGGCTCCTCCTGGGGCCTCCGCTGGTCGGGCCATCTGGCGGCTCTCTTACCACCACCGCCACCCCAAGAATAGAAGTTTGGGACATGCGTGGCTTGCCCTTAAGGAGGACACCCCCGCCCCCACCGCCATTATGCATATCATGGGAGAGGTGCGTATAGGGCTCAGACACTCCGCAGGTCCCAGAAGGGCTGCCCTATTAATTTGTCTTTGCCCTGGAAATGTGCAGATAAAACCAAGAAGACAAAGATAATGTATACTCTTCAAGAGATCTTTCCCGGGCAAATATAGGTCTCTCAAATGCCCCAACCTTAAGTCCTGGCGACCAGGAAAAGACTTGCTTTCTGAGCTAGAAGGATACTTGGGAAATACCGAGTCCTCAGACAGCTAAAATGTAGTCAATAAGGAACAATAGTTGCAACAAAACTACTTTGACAACAGAGTACCATTAATTTCTTAGAGAAAATATTAAAATAATTCCGACATCATAATTTAATATTCACATCTATTCGTGTAACACGCAGTGTTATAGAGTTATGACGATATGGATCCTCAGCGGCCTGACAATGTATAGGTTATTTATTGGAGGGTTCTCTAGATTTTCAGCCAGTGACATGTATGTTTTATTCTCGCTTCTGAGCGTGCCAGGGAAAGCGGGGAGAGGCCCCGGACCCCTGCCAACAGCATTATCAACCACCCCCCTGGATAAGCAGAGTTTCGCTGATGCACTTTTAAGAAAGTTGAGGCCCCAGAGACGCCATTTCCCTTTGGTCCTCGGTGAGAAATCCGTGCTTTCTTCTCTACTCTTAATAAGGCTGCACCATAGGACTTGCAGGCTTCTGTAGTTGGAGAGCTGTTCTCCTTTGCAGGGAAGTTCCTGGGCTTTGCTCCAAAGCTGCCCCGGAATGTTTTGGTTGGTTTGGAGAAAAGCTGTGGCGTCTACACCACTTGTTCCAAGCAGGCGGCCCCCTGGTGGCTAACTGTGGGGGAAAAAGCTGGCCACTGAGGAAGAAGTCTGGCGCAGGTAGGCCCCAACAGTTGACAGCCTAGTGTTCCGGTCTTCTTCACAGCGTATGAACAACTTAGTATTACCGCGGGGTGAGGTGAAGCAAATCTTCCTTCAACACAGTGGATCATAGGCCTCGCGGCCTACTGGAACTTTTGATTTTTTTCTCTTCCCGAGTATAATTTGGAGCTAAATTCTTTAAGAAGGAGACATACAGAAGACAAAATGTAACAAAAACTGTTGCTTCTCTTTGTTCGAGGGCTTTGTCTTTCTGATCTCATTTTGCCTAGAAATTTCGGAAATAAAGAGCCAATTAAAGCATGAAATAAATAAAGGGTGTGGCATTATTCAAACAATTCATGAGAATATGGTGGTAACAATGTTATATAACAATGGGGGAGGGCAGTTTTACTGCAACCTAGTTGTATCATTAACATTCAACTACTAGTGTTCCATTTTGAACAGGACCTCCAGGGGCTGTCCTACAGGCTGCATGATAATGGTAAAGAAGGGTTACCAAGAGATCGTGGCATTTATTTTTCTGGTTTTATACAAGGTAGGACAATGGAGGAGAATGTCATGATGACTTGATTGAAGGAAGAACATTTATTCAAACTTGAGATTATGTGGTCATGTGTTCCAGCTGACCTGAGAGGGCACACCGAGGCTGTTTCCAGGACCCTTTCCCATATTTCACCATAGACATCCTCATTACCAGGATCTATACCTTTAAGCTGATGACTCAGTTCAAGAAAGCAATTCATTCATATATTTATTTATTTAGCAATAAATAAATAATTTTCTTACTGGGGTAAGAAAATGAATGAAACAGAACCTCACAGGGCTCGGATTGGGCAGAAGTGAGTGAGGCCAGTGGTACAAGTGCAGGATCTGAGCCTGTCTTTATTTAAAATTTTGATGTATTGTTCATCATGAATAATTGTTGCATTAATTTTGATTTTTAAAATAGTGCATTAAAATATTTCTCCTGATTTACTGAGACTTTTTTTTTCTTTTTGGCATCCCCTTAAATTTCACACCAGGGATGAGTGCCTCACTTTGCCTAAACCTAGTCCCTGCCCCGCAATGCCCTCAGTGTTACCAGAGTCTTTTCAGAGAAGCAAAGTTCAAGTCAGAATGTCCTAGATGTTAAAGATAATTAATATATAGTAAAGGACTTGGGATCAGAGAGTTAGAGATGTGGGCATGAGGCGAGGGAAAAATCAGGGAAGATTTCATGGGAAGTGGTGGTACTTGAACCAATTCATCAAAGATGGACCACATTTTGCCAGGGAGTATTGGGACTGGAACCCCTGGTATTGTTTTACTTATTTAGCTACTTCTCAAGCTGGCTGTGCAGCCACCTGACCTAGCCCTGGATATTCTGATTCTGTCTGTTCATTGTTAGTTCCTGGAACTTATTTTTGCTATAAGGGCCCCAGTGATTCTGGTCCATAGCAGCTGGGTAAGAACTCCAACCCTTCAGGAAAGACAGTTTCTTGGGGAAGATGATAGGGTCAAAATTATCCAATTCAAGTACACTCTAATTCACAGCACAAAACTAACTTTTTATTTCATATCTTGGTACATGCCCATTTTTATCTACACTCTGCCTTTGGCTTACTGATGAATAAGGGAGACCGGAAAGGAAAAGGAACTATAGGTTGCCCTATGTTTCTCTTTCCTTCTATGTCATCATTTTCAAACTAAGTGGTTACAGAGAAGTATTAAATAACATAAGAAAAGACAGAGAAAGTTTCCTTGATTGTTGCCTTCTTTTTGCGTTCAAATCAAGCTCTGGTTGGAATGGAAAGCATGGCAAACCCCATTTTGGGGCTGTCACTGTCCTCACTTAGTCATTGATGTGACATGCTTACCTCATACTCAATCTGAGTTTTGCAGACCTCCCACACATTGTGTGCCCACAGGGATTCTGTGCCCCTGGGGCATCAAGAATGCTATGTGTGAGTTGAAAAGTAAAGAATGGCAGCAGCTATGCGTGTTATCTGTATTTCCTCTGTTCATGCACATGCTCCATTGTCCCATCGACCTTCGCTTACAAAAGTTCAAAGATAAAATTATCAGGAATTTCAATATGGTGACAACAAAGCATTAAACGAAGTGCCAGGCCCCAAGCACCAAGCCCTTTCGAGCATGGGTTGTATGCAACTGCACAGACCACATGCCCATGAAGCTGGCCATGGGGAAAGAACTTGATCCTTTATTGTGGTAGAATCCTAGGGCATGTTGGAGGTGCAGTAGACATTCTGGCATGGTTGGTTATAGCAAGGAGTACATAACATAGCTAACATGTATTAAACATGTATTATGTTTCAGGTACTGTCCTAAATATTTCATATATCTTTTAAAGTTTGTCAGAGGACCCTGTGAAACAGTATTAGTATGTACTTCATTTTCCAGATGAGAAAACTTAGGAAGGATAAAACTTAGAAAGATCAAATAATCTGCTCAAGCTCAGGCCTGGGTACTGGGTGATAGAGGGTATACTCTTAATCAGCTCATCATGCTACCTGTATGCGACACAAGGAGTTATTGGACAGGCACATGAGGCTGAAAAAGGTGAGCATGTTCTGGCAGTCATGAGACGTGTCTCTAGCCCTTCCCTTAAGGAACTACTGTGCACTGGGACAATCAGAAGAGCCCTAAAGAAAACATGTATGTCACTGGCTACAAAACTCCCTAATCACATTCTCTTACCTTGTTTTCTAACTAGAGGTAGAAGATTCTGAGGCCCTGGGTGGGAACTGGTAAGCCACAACCTGGAAGAGTCTTCTATCACCATGTGGAGGAGAACTAGAGCACACATGTTGAACTATTACTGAGATTAAGTGATCAAATTCTTTTGCATTGTCACTGAAAGGCAAGTGTTAATTTGTTTCAGTAATTGGTGCTCCCTTAACACACCTGTCAGCCAGGCCAAACTCTATCACAGCATAAATAATCTTTTCCTCAAATAAATACAGGTAAAAGAATAAAATACACCTAAGTGCATTAATATGAATATAGGTTCAAAGCAAAATGTTGGGCTAAAAAATGTTCAGAATGGTAATTTTTTAAGTTGATATGTAATTTATGTACAGTAAAATAGATAAAACCTAAATGTTCAGTTCAGTGAATTTTTACATGTTCATACCCCTGTATAATCACCTCCCAGAACAAGATAGAAAATACTTCATATAAATGGAATCATACAGTGTGTTTTCTCTTATGTCTGATTTCTTTCACTCAATGTTTTTGAGGTAAATCCACATTATTGTGTGGATTAGAAAGTTGTTCTTTTAAAATTTGTTTGATATTACATTATATGAATACGCCACAACTCATTTATTCATTCTCCAATTGATGGACTTTTGGGTTATTTCCAATTTGGGACTATTATGAATGAATCAACTATCAACATTCTTGAACAATTATTTTTGTGGTACATGCACTCATATCTCCTGGGCATATGCATAGGAGTGAAATTGATTGTCATATATTTATCTGAGTTATTCTATTAAAGCTCTCTGAGGTACTAGCACAATTATGAACAACTAGAAAATGATCAGTTACCACTTGCTGACTTCTGTTCATTCTTATAGTTTTCACAAATAAAATATTCAAACTTATGTGCAGTCTAACTTGATTGAGTAAATATTCTTCAGTATCACAAATAGAAAATCCTCAAAATGATCAATATTCAAAACTACTGTTGCCTTGTGTAGCAATTACAAGCTCTGCTTGCAGCTGCAAATCATTTTTATGAACTAAGCTATGTATTAAAGCCTATGTAAAAATGAAGATGCTGATAAATTAAAGTATACCAAGAAAAAGGTGAATGGTGGAAAGGAAGGTAAGAATACCAAAACATTTCTAAATTAAATCTTACTTTTCAGCTGTTTGAAAGATAGGTTTAAGACGTGCTGAGTAATTGCTAATTGGACTGTAATAACCTATGTTCATTGTGAGCACACAAAAGTACAGTACATTGTTAAATTCTTTGTCAATCACAGAATAAATCTAGTGGTTCAAGACACAGCTTCCCAAAACATGCCAATTAAGTGTCCTTCCTTTTTGAGTTATGCTTATATGCATAAAAAATGGAAATGTAATTGTTAAAACTTTGGGGAAAATATCCTTTTTTAAAGGAAAGGAATGAGGTAAATCTTACTCATTTTCATGGAATAAACTTTAATATATCTAGATATAACAACACATATAATAAAATGCTATGATTATGGGCTATTTTCAGATCCCTAAAATCCCTGAATGAGTCATACCTGAAGTGGCAGTCATAACTTCAGATTTGCTTGCCGTTGTCAGTTATTTTAAATGAAATTCTCAATTTGAGGGCAAGATGGGTCTTACTGACATCTCCTATTTTCATATATTATAGCTCTCTTTCACAAATAAACTAGCCTTATCCTGTTTACAAAGTATTGCATAAAATGCTAGTCATAGCTCCTACAAACAAACTGTAGAACATATTTTGAACTCTATAAATGATACATTTGAGGCAAACAAATCTACAGCTAGTACAAGAAAGGACTGAGTTTTCATTATGCAGATTTAGAACAAAACCCTGCACTGTAGTTATCATACCAGATAATGAATAACAATAATTTGAGTTCCAGGTTTGTGTCCTTTCTAATCATGTGATTTGAGCATGTTACTTAGCTTCTGTAAGCCTCGGTTTCCACAACTGTAGAAATGAAGAAAACCATCATACCTACCTGATAGGGATGGCATGAGGAATCTGTGGTAATAGATGGATAATGCTATGCATGGTGCCTGGCACATAGTAGGTGGCTCATTAATGTGATCCATCATTATTATTTTGGAAAAATATAATTTATGGCATTTGAAAACACAAAAATGGCAAAGGCAAAATTTTTATCTTGAAAGATACTTTTTTCCGAAATCAATTATTCAATAAATATTTACAAATATTTGTAACAATACAACTGCCTCCTACCTGGGCAGACAATTCTAGGCTGTAGAGAGAGAAGAGGGGGAGAGAAAATCAAAATCTTTCACATTGTGGTGCTTGTCATTGAACACGATGTAAATTCTTTGAAAGAGAAGGAGCACTCCTATCTTTGGCAAGGATTGGGCACAAACTCAAACACATGTCTGAATTCAGACTTGCAGAAATAATGTCTCTGGAGACAGACTCTTTTGCCCGTCTATGAGTTCAAGCCCTTAACAGTGTTTCTTTGGAGGAAATGACTCAATTCCTAGAGAGACCTTTTAGTGAATATTTTCCCTGTAGCATTTCCTAACTGCTACTAATCTCTTAAGTTGGAATGCCCTTCTCTCACATCCAGCTTTGAGAATGCCAGGAATATTTTTTTTCCAATGCAGGAGAAACTATTCTAGAGTCATCTAGCGATTTCCAAGTGTTGGATTTGGAGCCAGTCTGATTTGAGCCGGGCTCATAATTACTTGTGTGCCCTTACCTTTGTCATTTCTTCCCTGGTTCTCCTGTACATATGCATCAATGGAAGGACTAAGTAATGCTTAAGATCCATCTCAGCTCTTACATTCTAAAAGTCAGTGCAATTCTACCCCCATTCAATGATCAGATAAAGATCTGTATTTTCTGGAGTGCTCCTTATTCCTTCTTAACAGTATTTTTGTGTTCATTATTAGCTAAATGAAGAAACTTGGGAATGCATGGATTTAAGTTCCATTCCTAAAGGCAGCTTCTTTTGGGAAGGCAGAAAAGCAGCTTCTTTGTTTTTCTGATGATTTTAATGCATTTTTTATTGGCAGGTAAGTCAAATGACAGGATGATTTTATTCATTAGTTTGGATAAACCACAGATTGAATTTACCATCACTTTTGCTTTAATTAATTTAAAGCAAAATTAATTAATTTAATTTAAAGCAAAAGATCTACCACCACTTTTGCTTTAATTAATGGCCAGAGGATCTGTAAATTCAGGTCATACAATGTTCTTTGCTGGTATTTCTTTCAGTGATTCCTACTCATTCTTACACCCATTCATGAGATTTAAAATATCATAATAAAGTATAATCCTTCATATGAGGACATTTGAGATTGCTGAAGGTGATGATGGACATTTTCTCTCGCTTACTTTTCTTTAACCCCTTTACCTATGACCATGAAAAAATGATATTGATTCAGACTGTTGGATTGATTGACATGAATGTGTCCCTGCCAGGAAGTGTCTCACTCTTATCATTTATATGCCTCCTCCTAGATTCTTCCTTTGGGCCTCAATGTGGTATCTGAAAAAAGGCTCTGTGGATGCTGAGGTTAGAGGAAACACAGGCAGTGAAAATTGATGTTGAGTCAGTCACGTTATTGCTCTAAGATCCATTAGCTAACTTCCTTGTGCCCCAACTTTTTTTTTTTTTTTTAACCGATAAAATGAAGAGATTCCCCCTCGCTAAGGAGATTAACTAAAAATCATACTTTTAAAATGTTGAGCAAATTGCCTGGATCTTGCGTGATCAGTAAAAATTAGTTTTCCTTTTCTTCTCACAAAGCTCCTTTTCCTTCACTTCTTTCTGAGTAAAGCCATGCAGTTTTATGATTGATGGCAGAAATAAAGTGCACCTAAGAGATAGGCAGAGACCTGAGACCAAAATTTCCTCAAGAGAGGCAGTGGTGAGACTATGAGCTTATCTCCAATCCCCTGCTCCATGATTTACTATGTACTTGTAAGTGCTTGGAAAATCAGGTTGCCTATCCAAAGAAAGACCACGTGAAGAGAAGCAAAAAGAAATGTCTGCTGAGTGTTCTCTGAGTCTGTTTTCTCATCTGTAGCATGGGTAGATAGTTTCTGTCTTTTCTGCATCAGGAAATTAAATTATGAGGATCTAATGAGGTAAGGAATGTGAAAAACATCTCCCAAATGTAGAACATTCTAAAAAACATAATCCATTTTTATCTGGGAAAATCCACAAATACAAAATGAACCACACTTGTGTCTTGACCTGAAATAATGTGTCTTGACCTGAACAATCACAAATCCTCCTACAAACCAGAAGCAAGACTGTGAATTTAAGTTACACCTGTTCTGGTGTCAGAACTGAAACCAGTAGACCTCAACAGGTGAAATGTGACAGATGAGCAGTTTCCTCTTATGACTTTTAGCCAGTAACTTAACCCAAACTCCTTAATTCTCAAAGTTCCCTTTTAAGAAAAAAGAAAAACAAAAAAGCTATTTCTAAATGTGAGTCAGGAAAATAATTCAGCTGAAAGCTGGACCCTGGACCCTAGTAGGTGCTATAAGCCATAACTGATGAAAGATAGTCACTCATAATTCATGCTGTAATGGGTGACAAGGACTATGGCTTGCTAACATAGCAATGGGTATTAGGAAAACCAGTCCTTGCTATTCCTCCAGCACAAGTTCAATTCTGCCTCAGGGTCTTTGCACACACTGTGCTCTCTACGGAAGCTCTCTTCCCAGATTCTCACATGGCTTCTCCTTCACTTCAGTGAGGTCTCTGATGGTCAGAGAGGCCTTACCTTACCATTTTATCCAATAGAACAACCTCTTATCATTCTTTAGCCCACTGGTTATCCAAACATTGTCCTCCCTCTAGCAGTATGAGTATCACCTGGGAATTTGTTTGAAATGAAAATTCTGATCCCCTACTTAAGAATGCTGAATCAGAAACCTTGGAGGATGGGGCCTAGAAATCTGGATTTTAACAAATCTTCCGTGTGATTCTGATGCAAGTTGAAGTTTAAGAACCGCTACTTTAGCCCTTTACTCTGTTGTACTACACAGTCCTTATTACCAGCTGACATTATATTAACTGTTTGTTTCTTCTCAGATTTATTGTCCAGCTCCACTGCTGGAATACAAGCTCTGTATTGGAGCTTAATTATGAGAGGGTATGTACAGTCGCTATATTAAAGACTATATTAGAGGAGAAAGACTTGTTCACTAAGGTATCCCTAACACTCTTCAAAATAGTACCTGGCATAATGGTGGCCCTCAAAAAGGACTTTGAGATGAAATAATGATTCGCCACTACAGCATTGGCACAGCCCATGAGAAACAGAATATAATTCGGAATGCGAATATCGATGCAGCATCTAAATTTCTATTCGGGTGACAGGAACAGATGACCTAGAAGGCTTTCGGGGCCTTCTTCAGGAATTATGTCTTTCATTTTATCAAATTTTACCAAGTTAGATTTGTTAAAGGTCCTGTAGTTTGCAAAGGCTACACTTGGGGCCACGACCCAAATCTCAAAGTTCTTGTACAGACCATTTACCATTACGTTCAGAGTAGGGTTTCAGCAATGACTATAATGTTAATAGCATGGTGCCAAGAGATTATAAAAGTTTGGGAAAGATGGGGCTTTAACATATTTTCAGCAGTTTTGTGTGTGTGTGTGTGTGTGTGTGTGTGTGTGTTTATTTACTTTGTGGATTCTTATTATCTTTAATTTGCTAATTTGTTTTTCAATCTCTAAGTTGAAAATGCTGTAGAATGCAGTAATTCCCAAGTTTTGGATCAGAAAGTCCCTTTTTATACCTTGAACAACCTTGGGAAACTAGTGAGTTCCACAAACACTGCTGAACTCACACAATTTTATAGACATTTGACTTTCCTCCTTGAGAAAACAGACAGTAATATGCTATCTGTGACTGTTATCAGTTAGCTTTTACTGCATAACAAAACCACTCCAAAAATTAGTAGCTTAAAATGGAAATCACTTGTTTTTCATGAATCTGTAAGTTAGCTCGACAGTTCATTAATTTGAGGTTGGAAAATCTATGGTCATCTCAGTGACATGTCTGGTGGTTGGCAGACCCATCAGCCTTGGGAGCCCTCAGCTGGAATAGATCAGCCTTTTTCCTCATCGTCTTTTATCTTCCAGCAGAGTAGTCAGGGATTCTTACACAGTGGTCCCAGGGCCCAAATATCAGCAAGAGAGTGAACTCTAAAGAAAATGCACTATTCAAGTCTCTGCTTTTGTCACATTTACTAAAGTTCTGTTGGCCGAAGCAAGTCACATGTAGAATGTCCAGCTTTAAGAGAAGGAAAAATAGGCTCCACCTCTTCAGGGAAAGGTCTGCAACGTCATGTTGCTAGGATATGTTTAGAGGCAGAAGCCAAACATTTGGCTTGAGAAGTTTAAATGAGAGCAACCATAGGCCCCTTTTATTCCTCTCTTGGAATTGAGTAACATCTTCAAAGGGGTTCTCGACTGTTGCTGGTTCTTTGCTCAGCTTAAGGGATTCATCACTATACCAGGAATTTTTCTGTCTCAAGCTTAGCCATAGTGCTTCAGAGATTGGTACAAAAAGCTAAGAGCAAAGGCCTCTGTGTATGTGCAGTTGTGAGCTGGTCTCGGAAAAATGATGTCACATACTGACAGGTCGGGGCTTACCTTCATTTTATGTCACAAACATAGGAAAAAATAGACTGCGGCCAAATTATACAATGTATGTGTGCATAGAACAATTGTGCAGGGTGTAGTCACCTTATCACAGAAAAGGGAAGGACACGTGCTTTGATAATCTCAGTACAGTTGACCGTCAGTACACCTTGAGTGGGTAGCTTTTATCTCACCCATGCAACGTTTATTGAGGGCAAAGTGTCAGAGGCCAGGGTCTGAAAATGTCATGGTAGAGAAAGCAAAATTATCTCTTCCTTTGAGTCAAATGAGATAGAAATACATCTAAACGTATATCAAGACAGCCTGGGCGACAGACTGAGAATCTGTCTCAAAAAAAAAGTATATCAAGAGAGATATAAAGAGACATATGTACATATATTTTATATATATATATATATATGGAGGAAAAAATGTGATAGATAAGAGAAGGCAATGGATGAAGGTATTTAATTTACATGAAATAGTCATAGAAGGCATCTCTGAGAAAGTAACATTTCAGTTAGGAGTCAAGGTATGAGCAGAATATTGTATATTATCTATATATGTGATATATAAATGATTACTATATCATTATTTTGTGTATATATACATTATATATGATGTGTATATATACAAACATGTATACATATACATTACACTTACGCACATATATAAATACACAAACACACACACACACACACACGTATATAAATGAAATAGAAACTGGAAGTAAATCAGAAAGGACAGACTAAAGCAACAGGTAACATATAATTAAATGATGAGAGAATACACCAGAATGTGGCCTGAAAAAGAAGAGAACTAACATTCAAATCATTGTGAAAAATATAAAACTCTTTATCCTGAAGCCCCATCAATGTTTCCCCATTTTTCCTCTTTTATCATATTGCTGGATTTGAGTGAAACATAGTTTAGAAGAACATCTGCTTTCAACTATCATCCTGTTCTACAGGCTGTGATCTCCAAGCAGAATAAAAAGCAGAAGGATTGCATAGACTCTGTCAAGTTAAAGATCACATTTAACCATTAGTTGATGCACTATTGGAAAAGGGGAGAACACATTTCATGGTGTTTGGTGATGCCACATTCAGATTTTACAGTATATTAAAGTTAGGAATAACAAATACCACAATGTTCAGAATGAACACGTGGTCATGATTCACTGTGATGTAATAGTCCATGCATGTGTACTTCCTAATGACATGTGGAACACAAAGGAACAAAATGTTTCCTCTCTTCTTGTATCCTAGGTTGAGTTCCTCCTTTAGGGTTTCTTTATTTCCACCTTTGAAAAGGATCTTGATCCAGTGTGTAGAGTTCAGACTGCCTCACTCCTTTTCATTTGTATTTGTATTGCAAACAGAGTTGTAGGTCCAGGTTTCTCAGTCTTAGCACTATTGACATTCTGGGCTGCGTAATTCCTTATTGTGAGCGCTGTGTTTTGCACTGCAGGAAGTTGAGCAGCATCCCTGATCTCTACCCACTAGATACCAGTAGAACACACTTCCCCTGACCCCCTCAGGTTGAGGCAACTAAAAATGTCTCCACAAATGTCCCCAGGAGCCAGAATCATCCCCAAATGAGAACTTCCTGTTCTACCTTCTGTTGTCAGAAAATTTGAATTTTGCTGCTCCTGCTTAAATAATTTTCTAGATTAAGAATCTGATGTCTGGAATGTTTTAGCACCTTATAGAGAATAGAGAAAAACATGGAGCTTATTAATAACATATATCACTTAATACATTTCTATCCTAAAACAATTCAAATCAGAACCTTAATGTTTTCCTCAAAATAGATGAAAAGAAAACAATTCTGAAGTATGACATTTCAAGTAATATATTTGTCACAAAATGCCCAATGGACAGAAATAAATGTACCAAAAATAAGGTTATTTTTACAAATATTGCTGCAAAGAAAAACAAAGCGCATTTACTAATTATGAATCATCTACAATTCTTATGTTGGCAGTTAGTCCCCAGAAATGTAGCAAAGGAAACTGATAATCTAGGAAATGCACAGTACCCCTAGAATACATCTGAATATTTTATAGTATCACCTTGCTCCCTTATATGGAAGTCTCTGAATACAGAGCCAGTGTATTTAAATTTGTAACTCTACACTTCTTCCTCCCTCACCCACATGATACTCTATTACTCAGTGGAAACATTGCAACATAAAACAATTCATCTTTTCAGAATACATCAGCACTTAAAATAGTGTGATCAGATTGAAAGGACTGTAAAAAGGTTCATTTTCTCAGGTTAGGGATGAGACCAAGTAATGCATACTTACTACTAACTGCCAACATCATAAAATCATGAGAGCAAAATGGACCTAGTTTACCTGCTGGAGGTTAGCTACACAATGATGATAAATTAGCAGGGAGTTTTTAATGTGCCTACATGACCCGTGACTAGTTAGCAAAATGTTTACCTCCGAAATAAAAGCCCAAGTCAGTGGAACGTTTACAGGTCATTAGAAAAGATAAATGAAAAACCTGTCTGACCCTAACCTAGACTTGACTACACACACTCATTGCCTATGGGAAATAAGCGCAAATCAGACAGCCTATCAAACAAAACTCATGTATTGTTAAGAGGGTCCTCACTAATATGTTGCCATTCAGGGAAAGAAGATGTGGAATAATGAAGTAAAGTGAGATTTATTTTAGTTTCCTCCAAATTCCTTTCTATTTAAAACATTTTCCCATCTGTCATTAAGAGTTATCACCTTGGCAATAGCAAATGAGAAAGCAAGACTTACAGGGTATGTGTACATACATGAATACAAGGCATTTGGCTTAACATTGTGCTTGCAACCATATTTAATTGAACAATGAATATATTCGAGTAGAATATACAGCATTATGTATTTCACCTTCTATTCATTTGGAGCAACCTTTTGGTAAGTCATCATTCAATAAAATAAATACAATTTTCTCTGAAATGTGAATGATAATTGAATAGATAGTTGAGTCTCTTATACCAATATATGAAAGCTCAGGACGCCAAAGATTGTATCATTTCATTCCTTTGGAACATAAATGTAAGAAAAAACACTCTCTGAGACTCTAGAGCCAAACTCCAAACAAATGGTCTCATGTTCTCCATTGGTCTGCTTACTCTTGTTTCATTTATATTTCTTGTCAAGTCTAGTTATCTGGTTTCATGGACGCTTGTAGAGCTGAAACAGCAATCTAAGAGCAGGTTGAAAGAAGACATACGAGAAAGGATAAAATTTGGTTGAGCAGCAAGAGAGGTGTTCTTGAAAATTAAGGTTAATCTGCTGTCATCCTGGCAGCAAAGACCAGAAGCTCTAAGGCAGTCACATACCTATTTTGCCTATTACACTACAGTATCATAACAGGTAATCAAGTGATCATAACTATCAGAGAATCAGAGTTCTGGATTGTTTGGGCCCTCAAAGTCTGCTCTGGCTCTCCTTCACACCCTTTCTTTATTATCTGTCAAGTGGTCTTCTTATCTATGTTTTCATACCCCTGAAGAATGGGAATGGGCTATGTTCTGGCTCATCCAAATAACTGAGAAAGAATTAGACAAAGCCAAGGACAGAACCCTCTGGCACTCTACAAGCAATATCTATCCAGAATGACACCCATCCATTAATCAACTCAACACATTTTGGTATTGCCTGGTAAGCCTGGCTAGTCCAATATCTATGCCTATACCATTTCTCCAATTTACCAATCTAGTAGTCATAACAATAAAGGAAATAGTTAGCTTTACCTACTCTCAGAGAACTCGTGCTGACTTGTAAGTTTCACTACTATCTCTTCTCGGGATCTATGACTGTCCCTTCAGGAACAGAGCCCGGAAATATTGTTCAGGTTAATAAGTTCATAAGTCAAAAGGCCATGCTTATTTATCCCTTCTGAAATCAAGAGGAATTATCTGATAACTGCAACCAAAAGAAAAGCTAAGTGGTATTTAAAAGCCCCTTGTTCACATATATAAGAATAAGAATGATATATTTTAGAAAAGTTTTCATCAAAAAGGGATTAAAATGAAAGTGTCGCATCTGAGGTAACCTTCACTTGGGTGGAAAATTTACTTACCAAAGATTCATCATCACTTAATAATCATGCCAGTTATAGGAAGTAATTCTGTAGATTGTTGGTTCCCAAAATGTGGTCCCCAGACCAGGAGCGTCATATCACCTGAGAGTCTGTTAAAAATGCAGACGCTTAGACCCCACCGAAGAACTGCCTACAGAATCAGTATCTCTGAGGATGAGGCCCAGCAATCTGTGTTAATAAGCCATCCAGTTGATTCTAGGGCACACTGGAGTTTGAGAACCACTGTCATCGAAACTAAAATAGAATTAAGATTATAATGGTTAGCCTTCAAGCATTCCTAATATAAGGCTAATGGTAATGACGATGATGATAATTTTAATAGACAACATTTTCTGGCCACTTACCTGTGCATGTAAGCCTTGTGCTCAGTACTTTAGGCTCTATATCAATTAATTGTCAGTAGAGTCCAACAAAGTACTGCTATTCCTATTTTACAGATGAGATAATGAAATTGACAAAAATTAAGAAATTTGCCCAAGGTCAGCCATTACATTGCAGAGTTGAGATAACCATCCAGGTGTAGCTGATTACATACACACACCCCTCCACCCCTCACACACACACCCTCATTCTTCACTATGATGCCATGCTGCCTTCCAGAATCAAGAAAAAAAAAAAAAAAACCTTCCCAACTTAAAATGCCTCTGTCCTGAGGACCTCATCAGGAAACATCCCCCTTTGTCCACCTTCTCAGCAGCCAATTATCTGACCCTTCAGATGAATCCTGACCTTCTCTTCCAATCTCTTGGAGCTCTAGAGACAAAATTCCCATGTTAATATGAGATTAATTTTTCTCAAAAGTGAACCTGAATTTTTCATTCTTTCTTTATATACAAAAATGGGCCAGTGTCTTCATTATAAACTGGATTGAAGCTGAAAAAGACACTCACTGGATACCATCTGGATCTTTACTACTCAACGTGTAGTACCCAGACCATCAGTACCAATCTCATTCTGGAACATGTTAGCAGTGCAGAATCTCAGGTCCCACCCCCAACCTGCTGAATTAGAATCTTCATTTTAACAAGATCCTCAGGTGATCGCACACACTGACACTCGAGAAACATTGGCTTATCTAGACATATCCTGAGGAAGATGAGATCCCAGGAAATTGAATGATCCATTCAGGGTCACAAATCTAGTTAAGTTGGAACTTACCCTCCCACTGAATATGTTTTTTTCTATATCCCTGCAGCTTTCAACAATGTTCCATAAAAATAATGTTACCGCTGCTGCTGTTGGCTAATGTTATTGAGCACTTCCTATGTTCTGGACATTGTGCTAATGACTTTATATGGATTATCTCATTTACTCTGTTACCACATTCTATGAATTTAGTACAGTTCTATTATTATCTCTTTTTTTTTTTGATAGGGAAACCAAGGCCCAGACAGATTTAAATACTTGCTGTAAGTCATGCAACTTCCAAGTGGTAAATCAGGGTTTAGAACCCATGTAATTTGACTTTGAAATCAGCCTGTACATACTGGCCTGCATGTGTATCTTTAATTTTTCTCACCACTTTCAAAACTCCTATCATACATCTCAATCAATCAATCAATCAATCAATCAATCATATATCTATCTAATTGTTTCGAGAGCAAAAAGTTTGTAAGACGGAGCCAGGCCAGGTGCAGTGGTTCACGCCTGTAATCCCAGTACTTTGGGAGGCTGAGGTGGGCAGATCACCTGAGGTCAGGAGTTTGAGACCAGCCTGGCCAACATGGTGAAACCCCATCTCTACCAAAAAGTACAAAAATTAGCTGGGTGGCGCATGCCTGTAGTCCCAGCTACTCAGGAGGCTGAGGTGGGAGAATCACTTGAACCCAGGAGATGGAGGTTGCAGTGAGCCCAGATCATGTCTCTGCACTCCAGCCTGGGCAACACACCCTGTCTAGAGAAAAAAAAAAGATGGAGTCATACTGAAAGATGGAGTCATACTGCTTGATGTTTATTTTCCTTTTATCAATCTCAGTAATGGCAGTTCTTTTCTATAACTGCTTAGAAAAGAAAGCAAAAGGTCCCTTACCTTCCATCCCATCATCTCATCCCTTATAGCTCAGTTGTCCTACCCTTCAGCTATCCTTCCCAACCCCTCTCTCGTCACCTCAGGAGCCCTGGTTTAGCAATCATTGTGACTTTGAGGTTGTGAAGTCCTTGCCTACTGAGTTGAAAAGACAAGAGAGCTGTTGATTCCCTACTTCAGGAGTGCTCAAAAGTTAGAGGGAAAAAAACATAGGAACAGTTATGGCAGAGCCATATCTTAGATTAATGAATTGCTTTTGTGTGCTTTCTTGAAAACTTAACATGTAAGAGGTTATTTCCAGTAGCAACTTTTGCATACCAATCAACTTAACATCTGAAATGCAACCCACGAGTAAATTAGAAGGAGTCTATGTTATGTTCCAAAATGATTATAAAAATTCCATTTCTCTACAGCACCTTTAAAAAGTGTTGAATGTTCTAGAGTAAAATGATTTTCCTTATAAGATGCTGGTACATCCCCCTCACACTGTAGACACACACATTCAATAAGTAAAAATAATATGAGAAAAGCCCAGATCTATAAAAAAACACCTGAATTAGAATATGACTTTAACATTTGAATTTGAGTTAACTATTAAGCATCATGAAAACAGTCTTCCATTTGCACAAAAGCCAATTTCTACATAACTTTTCAGAGTCTGGCTAGTATATGTAACAAGATGAACTACAGATACTTTTGCTAGGGTCACTGTGGATCTAGACAATAAACAAATACTTTAAAAATCTTTGCTATGTGAATCATAAATAACATGTCTGCACAGATTTGTTACATTCCCAAAGAAAAGTATTGGAGAATTTTATTCATATCTGGAAACAAACTCAGTTCATTTATTGGTGTTCTCCATAAAGCACGCGTGCACACACACACACACACTCTCATGCACACAAATAGACACATGGTGCTTGATTCGAAATATCTTCTTTTAGGCTTCAGTATCCTCAAAGTAAAGGCCTTTCCTTATTCATGTTTTAATTTATTTTACTATGGCTACTTGTTTTCTTGTCTTACTAAATATTTGCTGAACTGAATAACACACCTTAACTACATATATCTGGAATTTCTGTTGTGAACTTTATTTAATGGCAAATGGAAACGATTTGTGGGTTTTGTGGGGCTATCATTTTCAATCTCCTGATTTTTGTGATTTTGAGGGGCTGGCCATAATGCTATAGAGTTCTCTGATTTTATTTCTTTGGTACAAAAAAAGCAAAATGAATGAATTGTGATTGAGCCATGGAACCCAGTTGCTTGCATATGTAATAGGGATTCTAAATTACCACATAAACACAGCTGCAGTTTTTCAGTCCGAAGGCCTCGAGAAGCATGCCGACTGGGGAGTGGGGGTATTTGGAGCTCTAAATTTAAGTGCATTATTATGAGCTGTGATAGACAATCATCCCTTCTTATTTAAATCTCTGGGCAACTATAAAACTAGACTGAGTCAAGTTTCTTATCTATGCCCAAATCTGAGCAAGCAAGCTTAGCTCATATCTTAAAAGTTGACAGTTGTACTTTATGGTATGTCATCAGTTGCTACATTTATGAAGCTACCAGAAGGTTAATAGTTTAGGAACAGTTTATACTTTAATTATCTCATAAAACAAGTCATCCAAATTGATATACATCATGCTTTCTTGTAGGGCAATGACTTCACACAGGAAAACAGATGTTTATTTACATATACAGACACATATATACACATTAAAACATTTGTGCATGAATTTTAGCTTGAAAACAATAAGGAAAGGTAAATTTTAAAATACATTTTCTTGCTAGTTTTCGAATCACTCATATTGGAGGAGAAAATACCTCTACATAAACTTGTTCACTAAATTTGTTATTTAAATTAATTTAACAAGAAATATGTTTCATGATTTAAGCAGTGCTTTCATAAAGTTTATAATTCAATGCCTTCTTTTAATATGCTTAATAATATTTAAGATATTTTGAACAAAATTAATTAATCATTTATGGAAAATAGAATCCTATGGCTATAATCCCTTAAAGTATTCAATTGAAGCAAATCAAATCAGGAAAGTTTTGCATACAAAATGAAATGAGAACTATCACCGTGCCTTAATACTAATTAAATTAATTCAATAAAAAATTGGAATCAGAGTCAAAATGGCCACATTACAGCATTGACTCTGATTCCAATTTTTTATTGGATACACAAGATGGAAACCATTGACCTCAGACTGCTGTAAGCCCTCAAAAATGGAACACCTGTGTCTAATTCTGTATTTGTGAAAACTATGTTGTCCCTCATTATATTTTTCCCCTTATTCCTTGGTAGTAAAACTTCTAGCTGTACATATGGCTCCCGAGAATGAAGACTGTGCTCCCTAGCATCCCTTCAGCATCTTTGGGGCTACTGGATAAATTCTGAGCAATGGACATAAACAAAGTGTTGTGTGGTTGCATCTGGGAAGTTCCTTTATGCTTTGCCCCTTATTTTTCACCCTCCTCTTCCTGATGGCTGGACATTTGTACAATGGCCAGACCTGGAGAAACCATCTTGGGGGCCCTTGGGAATGGAGGTCCAGCCTTGGGGAGCAACAAAGTCAGAGGATCCTAAATTTCAAGAAGTAGGATCCTGGAACTTGGGCTTATAGACTTTTAAATGAGAGACGATAAAAACAGAAAGGCCTATTTATTTAAGAAATGAATAGTTTTTATTTTTCTATTACTTCTAGTCAAACCTAATCCCAATTCCTATTTGGCTGTGACATCAGATCCTTGTGCAGTGACTGACACATAGGGGGTGTTCAATAGATGTTTGAAGCAATCTGGGAGGTATTCCTGATACCTTCTCCTTCCCCATATCCAACTCAGCATTGACTTCTATCAGTTTTACCTTCTGACATCTCTCAAATCTGTGCACTTGTCTTAATCCCCCTCTACTCATGTGAGCTGAAGCTTGCCTAGACCTTGTCTTGCCTAGGCTACTCAAAAGCCTTCTGAACAGTGTCATCATATCACACCCTTTTCCAGTAAAAAACTCATTTTTTGGTTTTTTTAGGAGCCAAATCCTTGACATAGGCTATAGGTCTTATTTCACATCACTTTTAGTCTTGCCGTCTGAGTGCCCCATTTCCTTCCCACCTTTTCTGAATTCACTTCTAGGAATCCTCAGGACTCCCCTTAGCACTTCCCAGAAAAGACTTCCTTCTGCAGAAAATCTCTCATTATCTTTTTATGGAACCACACATTTCTGTATGTGACATAGCCTGTCTCTCCCAGTAAAATGTAAGCCCCAAAGAGGTAGCCACTGTGGATGTTTTATATACTTTTATATCCTCAGTGTCTAGTATGGTGCCTGGTACATATTAGATGCTTAATATAATTTGCTGAATGAATAAATGGTATTGCAAATGCCATTGTTGGGATTTGGCAAATCAGTGGGCTGGCAGTTACTGGGATTTAAAAGACAGAAAGAGAGGAGGAAAGAGAGAAGGGGAGAGAGGGAGAGGGAGAGACAGAGAGAGAGAGAGCAGTGGCGGGGGGGGGGACTTTTATGTTTACCTTATAAAATAGCCATTTAGCTCCCTCGCTTAGTCAAATTCTAAATAATCTTAACTCCTAAGATTGGATGGACTAAAGTTTGAAGCCTACTGTCTTCCCATCACTGTCTTGAGCCTGACATCTAATAATTAGATCAGCAGTCATCAAAGTGATTCCAAGACCCCTGGTGGTCCTCAAGACCATTTCTGGGGGGTCCATGAGATCCTGCCTTTCCAAGCTGGATACAGTCATATTTTCTTCACATACTTCTACTCAAACAACATACTGCAGCAGATTGAATGCAGAAGCAGTTATGGGACTCCAGCTATACTATTACACTAAATGCTATGGTTTGAATGCTCACTCGAAAAATCATGTTGAAATTTCATTGGATAAATTAATTGGGACATGGGACCTTTAGGTGGTAGATTAATACCCTTATTGCAGGAGCTGGGTATTTATCTCAGGAGTGGGCTCCTGATAAAAGGATGAAGTATGGTTTCTGTTTTTCTCTCTGCCTTACATGCTTCCTTGTCCTTCTGTCATGTTATGATGTAGCAAGATGGTCCAACAGATACAGCCCCTTGATCTTGGACTTCCCAGCCTCTAGAACTATGAGCCAAATAAATTTATTTTCTTTTAAAATTATCCGGTCTGTGATGTTCTGTTATATTAGCAAGAAACGACATTTTAACATTTTGCAAAAATGTAAAATAATGCCTTTTGTTCACTAAATAGTTTCTTGTTTTGGAAAATATAGTTGTTTTTAAGAAAACATGTTCTTTACATTAATACATAAGGATTTATCATTGTTAATTTTAAATGATTAGTAAAAATATTTTAAACATTACTCATTTTCCATTCCAATACTATTGATGCTATTTATAATACCCTATTTATTGATGCTATTTATATATCCTATTTATAATCCTCAGAACCAAAGCTCTTTGGGGTCCTCAATACTTTTTGAGAGTATGAAAGAGTCTTGAGACCGAAGCATTTGTGAACTGCTGCAGTGAAAAAATCATTTCTTTGGTTTAAGACTTAGTCTCCTTAATCTCTCAAACTACAAGTAAGTAGGAATGCAGCAGTAGAAAGAACCTAGATTTTTGGCATTAGTCAATGTGGCTTGGAAAGCTGGTGTAGCCTTTAACTGGTTGTGTGACCTTGAGGAAGTCAAGTAACTTCTGAGAGTCTCATTTTTCTCTTCTTAGGATAAAAACACCTCTGTAGGTTATTGTGAAAATAAACGAAAAACATGAGAAAGCACTCAGCATAGTGCTGGCACATAATAGGTATGCGTTTGGCACAGAGAAGTATTAAATTTTATTGTCGACTATACATTGGTGTGTGTTTGTTAATCTTTTTTCAAATAGCTTTTAACGGTCTGGTGATGCAGTGGTATGTGGTAAAAGTTTAGTAACTAGGTCTCTGGAAATAAAGATTCCTGTTTTTTAGAATTTGCTGACTCCCATGCTGTAAATATTCCTACCTTGGCTGATTTTAATGTTTGTTTGGAGGAGATGGACTCAAATCACTTGTGAACAGGTATGAGGCAGTTTCAGCATAAAATGTTCTGGGCCCATGAGTGGAATCTAGAAAGAGGAGACACATAAGGTAGAATAAGAGTCTCAGGACCTGATGGCAAAATTTCAGCTAATTTAATATTTTGCCTCAAGCCTTTCCTCTAACGCTTAGAGTTCCCAGTTTTCTTTTTGGTTGGATTGAATCATTGGTATCACCAACAGGGTGCCATGAAGACTTTCGTATTCAAGTTATCTGCCACCGACTCTCATATTTCCACCAGAAGAGTTACTATTTGGGGAGACATATTGTCCAGATAACCTAGTTAAAATAAGGGATCATTGGCAGATTAGTCTAGCTTAGATGTCACAGATGTAATGCCCTAAAATGATGCTGCAGAACAGTGGATCTCAAATAGTGCATCCCAGACAAGCAGCAAGGTATCACCTGGTTGTTGGAATTGAAAATTATCAGATCCCACTCAGCCCTATTACATTGTAAATTCTGGGGGTGGGGCCCAGCAATCTGAGTTTTAACAAGCCCTTCCTAAAGAACCCCTGGTGTAGGAGGGGTGGGAAGACTGCAGTGTTTGGAGCAGGGAGTGATCTGGGCATCCTCAGTACCCCAAGGGAGCCTGGGGCAAAGACAAGCTGAGACTGGGCACAGTAGGTGCTGTTGGTTCCCAGCTGGAGCCCCTTCATTGATCTGGTACTTCCCTCCCCTTCTGTGGTGTGTTGATTGCTAAGGGCCCAAAGATGTTCCCTTCTCTGGAGTACTGCCAGGGCTGCATGACAATAGCTACAAAAGCCTCCCCCTTTGCTTCAAAGTGAGACTAACCCTGTGATGTAGTTCATGTTCCTAGTGGGATAGACTAAAGTCAGTTTCCAGTTGAGATGAGAGTCTTGCTCACCTTCTCCCCTGCCCAATTCTGCTCCCCCCACTCTTCTCCTAACAGCACTCCTGACGATAATTGCCTCAGCATGAATCTTGGTCACAGGTTCTGCTTCTAGGAAACCTGATCTGAGACGGGGTTTCAAAGTTAGACAATTCTGGGTTTGTGTCTGGACTTCCCGGCTTGTTAACTATGTGACTTCAGGTTTGTTGGGTAATCTCCCTTGTCTTAGTTTCCTTAGGTGTTAAATGGAGATAATGATGCCCACTTTGGGGGTTTGCTGTGGTAATGAAAGGGACACTGTATAGAAGTCCTCAGCACAGTGCCTAGAGGGTGGTATGGACTGTCCAGAGCCTCCTTTGATCTTTCCCTGACTCGCCTTTTGGCCTTGGGCATGTTAATGTTTTCATGTTGTCTGTTTCCTTTGTGGGGACTCACGATGTGTCTAACACCAGGCTACCTCATTAATAACTAGAAGTGAGAAATATTGTTTCAAGTGGTAAAGTACTTGGCAAAATGTGGAGTGTGGGCACAAAGCATAACGAGCACTAACTATACAACAGAAGGTGGAGATACTGGGAAAGAAGTGTCTGGGAGTTCAGAGGCTGGGAGAGGTGGGTGCTCTGGCTAGAGGCTTCCTGGGATTTTCCTCCCCCACCCCCTCCCAAGTAGCAGCAGCACAGTGAACTTGAAGACCTTGGAAACTGCAACTTGGTTCTGCCCAAGTCTGAGGAGTCTTATAAACCCCGAGGCAAAAAAAGGAGAGATTGGGATGACTTCCCGCCTATGCCCTGTCTTCATCCAGAGTTCCTTCTTGTCTTTGAGGTCTAGACTCAGTTGTCTCTTCACAGAAGCCTTCTCCAACCAGCCCATTTTACATGCCCTTCTCCATCTCATGGCCCAGTTTTAATATTTTCCCAGCACTTACCTCCACTAGGCAGTAGTTTGTCTGGGTGTTTGCTGAGGTGTGTATAGTCTGTCTCCTGTTGGAACTCCTGAGGGTAGGGGCTCAGTGTGTCCTGCGCCCTGCTCTTTCCCAGCTCCACAGTAGGTCCTCAATCAATACTTGGTCTTGGAGCCACTGGATTCTAAGATATTGTTGGTAAGTGGTAAGCGGGTGCAGCCCTTTGGAAACCTCTTGGCCATGTCTACCAAAGCTGAGCAAATGCCTTCGTAAGATCCAGCAATTCCATTCCTAGTTATTTATCCACAGAAAAGGAAAAGTGGTCATCAAAAGGCATCTACCAGAATGTTCACAATAGCATTTTTTATAACAACCACAAAACTGGAAGCTACCTATATTTCATTAAAATAGAATGAATAAACGAATTGTAATATATACAAAGGAATACTGTGTACAGCAATGAGAAACAACCATCTTCAACCATAGGCAAAAACATGGATGAATCTCACTAGCATGCTATTGAGTGAAAAGAAACCAGACACAAAAGAGCACATTCCCTATGATTCTATCTACATAATGTACAAAAACAGGCAAAACTAGTCCTGGTGTTGGAAGACAGGGTAGGGATTGCCCCGATTGGTGGAAGAGCTGAGGGGGCATTGAGGGTGCAGGTCATGTTCTGTTGCTTGGTGTGACTGCTAGTTAAACAGGTGTGTGAA
Organism: Macaca thibetana thibetana; assembly: GCF_024542745.1. Classification (NCBI taxonomy): domain Eukaryota; kingdom Metazoa; phylum Chordata; class Mammalia; order Primates; family Cercopithecidae; genus Macaca; species Macaca thibetana. The sequence continues at coordinate 23,600,286 of NC_065579.1, read as the reverse complement.
GTTCGTGAACAAGCATCTAGCTGTGCATCAGGCACCTTTGATACTGCAATGAAATATACATTACAACAATTGCATGGGGTTTTGCCCAGGACAGTGTAGCCGGCCTCAATAAAATTTCCATTAAAAAAGACCTGCTGGGAGCTTGGAGTCCCAGAGTTAGGAGCTCACTCCTGCAAGATCCGCGCGGCCCCACCCTCCCTGTTCTTCCGACGCTCTGCCAGGCCAGCGAGGGCTCACCAAGCTGCCTAACGCACAGCGGAGGAGACTCGAGTCCCGGGACCCGGGAGGGGTCGCCCAGCGCTCTCAGCCGGCTCGCAGAGCCAGGGCCGGGCTCAGGGAGCTTCACAGCAAGAAACACTTAAGGTGTAAAGCTCCAGCGAGCAGTCGATTCTCAGTCCTGCAGCCTAAGGCAGCCCCTCCAAGTCGTGGGCGCCTGCCGTCCGTCTCCTCACCGGGGCGCCCTTTACTCGGTCACCCGGGGCACGCCCAGGGGCTTCGCCGAGCTTCGGTCCGCCGTGGTCGCGGCCGCCGGTCGCCAGGAGCCCGGAGCCGGGACACGGGGGTTGGGGGTGGGTTCCAGTGTCGCGCGGGAGTTCAAAGCCCGGCACTGGCACGGGGTTCCGCCGCCGCAGCCGCTGGAGCCTTGGGCTCCCGCCGCGGGGAGAGCGGGGGGAGGGCGCCTGTCCCGGAGTGACCCGGCGGCGGAGGAAGGGCGGGCCGCAGGCGGCGGGCCCGGGGGACCGTGAGCGGGCGGGCGAGGAGCGGGTGGAGGTCGACTGAGTGGGGGCCACGAGGCCGGCGCCTGGTCGGGAAGAGAGTGGGAGATTCCCCCGCGAGTTCAGACCCGGGACTGAGGGAAGAGACACTTGGAGTCCTGCGTCTCCAAGTTTTGCTCCAATGCCCTTGGCATTGAATGCATGTGTGGCATCTATCCTGGCTTAGGCGATTTGATGTTTTCAATAGGCCTAACCTCACCAGTGGTGTGCCCGGCCCGGCTGGCTGGCGGCTGCTGTCCCCAAGCCCCCCGCCTTGCACCCACCATTTACGCAGTCACCAGGCTTTTGCACTGCCCAGCGCTGGAGGGGGCGACCAGAGCCTTAAAGGCTCCACGGAGGGCAGACTCTTACCTCCTGACTTATTCCTCCTTGCGCGGCAGGGGGTACTGAGGTCAGGGGTCCGGTGGGAGGCTGGACTGTGTGTGTGTGATGGGCGGAGGAGTGGGGGGAAGGGAAGTGGGCGGTAGGTTGAGAGTCTGTAACAGCAGCACATCCCAGGTTCCACCCCACCCACAGGGCTGGTCAATCCTCCCGTCTCCTGGGGTTTGTGTGAGAGGAGAGTACAAAGGTCAGATTGTCCAAAGGATAGTGGGTTCTGCTCTGAGATTTAATCGTGAAGGCATCGCGAAATGGCCATTGAATTTCTCGATCATCACAGAAGAAAACATACTACTTTGAGTTTCCTGAAGTGATTTTAATTTTCATCTGGGCAGGTGGTGATAACTTCTGGAAACACCAAGGACTAAAAAGAAAGGAAACTGCAGAAAGTGGAGGGCCACAGAAGCAGCAGCTCACAGGCTTTTTCTCAGGGGCTTGTCTCAGCTAGTGTTCCAGGACTAGCAATCCATAAACATTGCTTGCCCTGGGGAGGGGGGAGATTTCACCAATACTACATCTCTTCGATTTTTACGTATTTCCTTTACTTGGTCCTATTTTTACGTGGTCAAAGAAACACCTGTATCGTATACTCAGATTTTCCCCTTAATTATAAGTTTCAAAAAAAAAGTAAATAAAAGACAAAATGGGAAGTGTTGAAGCACTGTCCAGAAACTGTAGTAATAGCAATATAAAAAGAAGGGTAGTAAACTGACCTTAGCAAATTTGCACTGCCACTAATTTGCTAGTCAAGTGACCCTAGTTTCCTGACTCTGTTTCTTTAGTAAAATGTGGGCGTTATCATAGGTGACCCCAAATCCTGAAGTTCCTTTGTGTGTGTGTGTGTGGAGGGGTGAGATTTAAAAATTTGATTCAAATAAATTTCCATTCGCTGTATAGTTCAATATTTAATTCCCTGCCTGTTTTAAGCTGAGGAATAGATGTCTGAACATACATTTCCTCATCCTAAATCCCTTTGATCCTCTCATAATGCTCAAAGTGCAGTGCTGATGTCTGGCAGGCTTTGTGTTCAGTTTGTACCATTTGCAAATGTAGTGAGGATTACAGTGGAATGGAGGAAAGAATGGCTGCAGGATTTCTTGGACCAGAGAAACTCACACTTCTCTTTCCATTTTCACTCTCATTAGCACACAACTTTTAAAAGTTGGCCTGGGCACAGCAACACTTTCACACATCCATACTAAAATCCATGCTAATCTTTCCCATGGGATGTAATTCAATTGAATTGACATTCTAATAAAATACTGGCGAAGACACAATCACAGTTTCCCTGCAATGCGTAATTAAAATAGCACTATGCAGTTGCTTACACTTCAGATAATGGCTTCCTACATGTTGTTGGTTGTAAAATTTCAGGGTTTTCATTTCTGTGTGTTAATAGAACATTTAAAAACTATCCTTTTTAGCAAAGTGGGTTGTAATCTTAGTTTGTCATTGCTAGGAATGTGATAAAGCCTAAGTCTGCTTTCAGATTGGTCTTGGGCAGTAATTTAATGTATCAAAAATTGCCTTCAAATCTGTGCTTTCTGTTGGTAGCTTACTGAGCTCCCTCTCCTACCTTGAAATCATTGGCACAGATATACATGTGCTTAGGAGTGGTTTGAATCTACCATATATACATTTGGGAAGTCTTAACTATCTTCTAAAAGACTAAAGAGTAAGGGATGATTTAACTTGGATAATGAAACTCAGATTTTGCTGTTGTTTCTGTTCCAAAGTGTTTTATACTGATAAAGCAACCCCAGTTTAGCATTGCCATTGAGAACACCGTGCCGAAATACTATGCACTTTGGGTTCCTTCACTTCACTTAAAATCTATGGTTGCTAAATTGTTGAAACTCTAGGTTATGAATTAACCGATAGTCAAACTGAACAATTCCCCATTGACAGTTTTTGTTCAATGGCCAAGAACACCTGAAATTTGGATAAAGGAGCTGGAAAGGAAGAATGGGCCCCTTTGTGGATTCCTACATGTTTTAGGCAAAGCTTGATTAGTTGTTCCTCACCTGTATTCTGGGGCTATTTTTAGCAGTGCCCTTAGCTAGATGTATTTACTCATGGGGCATAACCTTACTGATACTGTACGTTTGTAATATTAACAATCTCTGACTTAGGAATGTGGTCTGAGTCATAGAACACCTCAGAAAGTGGGTAAAGCTTATTATCGAAGCTGGAAACGGCCACATCATTTATTGAGGCTCAAGGCATTTAAACACTAATGACTCGCACATGAACTCTAAACTAGGTTTACCCTCCAAAGTGGAGATAGGTCATGGCTGCCCAGACCAGTGAGGAGGGGGAGGATTGAACTGTGAAGTGTATTGAAGTATATTCCCTACAAGTATTTCTCTTTGAGCAGAGCTGTATATTTAGGTAGACTGCTCTCAGGCAGAATGAAACAAGATGGCGCCCACCACTCACAACCAGGAACCAAACAGCAAATAATCCAAATTCTGTGTTTACAGGGCTTTCATGCTCAGTAAAATGCATAAGTACTTTTATTACGGTTCTTAAAATTAGAAAACCATACTCCTATTTTGCTTTCATTTTCCTTTGGGATTTAAATAAAGCACTCCTACCCCCCTGCCTCCCGACCCCAGATCACACCCTCTTTTGGCTGTGTTAACAAAAATTAGGTCCAGGAGACAGAAGGGGGTGCACATATATGTGGGAACTGTGCAGAGTGAACAGTATTGGTAAAAGAAAATTAAGCTCAAGACAGAAACTAAATAGAGATGTGAAAGAGAAAGGCTAAGCTAGACTTTCAAGCAATTGAACTTTTCTCGTTTGTTTTACAGTGAGAACCGCTGCCCCACCAGACCAACAGTATTTTAAATGTGAATTCTGTCTCCTTACCAGCTGTTTCAATTAGGCAAAGTAGCTGTGTAACACATAGACCCCAAGATAAATAATGGCACAAAGAATAGTCAATGATAGTTTTTCTTGGTTGGGGTGTAGTGGTGGCTATTCTCCTTCATGTTGTTACTCTAAGACCCTGGCTTTTCTTATCTGTGTCTCCACTATCCCTTTGATGTAATCTTTTGCATCTAGGTAGAAGGGGCGAAGTAGGGTCAAGGGAGCATCTGCTTGAAAGCTTTGAGCTAAAAGTGGCACACATAATTTTTGTTCACCTTCTCTTGGCTGGAACTCAGCCTTGTGGCCCTACCTCCCGTGAGAAAGCCTGGGGTATACGGCCCAGCTGTATGACAAGGAAGAGAAGGGAACGGAGCCTCTGCACAGCCAGCAGCCTGAGCCACATCATCTTATCCCAAATGCTGTAGTCATAATAGCAAATATTTATTAGTGCTTATTATGTGCTAAAGGCTTCATATACATTTTTTTCCCACTTAATCCTCACAACAACCCTATGAGGCAAGAAATATCACTCCCATTTTACAGATGGTAAAACTGAAGTTTGGCAAGGTTAAAAAAAACTTGCACAAAGCCGAACGGCAAATGGAGAGTCAGAACACATACTTAAGATGCTCTTTGTCTGAGGGGTCAGAATTCTTTTCTAAGCTAGAGAATGGGCCTGGACAGGGAAGCAGAGACAATAGCTCACCAGTATCTTTCCCTCTTTTGCAAAGAACTAAAGAACTGTTATTTCTTCCTCCTTTGCCAAACGTCCCTTTGGAGATGCTGAGAGGAGAGAGGCTGGTGGAAGAATTGGAGGAGGGAGGTGATTAAATCACCTTAAACCTGTTTTTAAAATCTCCATTTTCAAAAGCTTTCTGTATTTAACAATGCTTGACTGTGAGAGACACTAGCCCCTTTTTGGGGCCAGCAGAGTAACAGAACGCAACTTCTAACAGACTGGCTGGTGTGCTAAGGTAGCAATTGTATTTAAATTTCAGTATCAGTAACTCTAGCTGGAAACACCTAAAGCAAAAGGAAGGAAGAGGTATCAGGGCACATTTTCACCCCTTCAATTGCTCCGGGGGCTACAGATGGAAAGTTTTATGTGATAGAGTTTATTTTTGCAACTTGCAATTTTCCTCTCCTTTGAAAATTAAGGTGGCCTAAAAAAGTCTTATATGTGGGCCAATACAGCAATAAATTTATGAAGTGAAAAAGTAAAGGTTTTGTGGTGTCATAAGCTCACCCACACTATACATACATTTATTACTTAAAATGCTCCAGATTTAAGTTTCATTATGGAGCGAGTGTGTTATAAGCAAACTAACTTAGGATTTCAGAGTTTTTGAAATTAAATAGCAGCTCATGGTGCTCATGTAATTTGTTTATTTTTATAGCAATGTTATGTCCTGAAAATAAACAAACAAAAATCAGAGTCTGAAAAGCTTCAAGGTTTGTATATACCTGAGCACAGAAAGTTAGAAAACATTCACTTTTAATGAAGCCAACATTTTAAAATTTAGAAATTCTTTTAAAAAAGTCAAAATTTGGATGATCGTTTTTAATGCTTAATTATACATATACATATATATGTATATCCATAAGCTATGAAAGTCAGTTAACAAAGGCATAGAAATAGGATGAAAAGTGTTCTTTAAAGGCGATTTTCTAAACTTCCCCACTGAGTTCTGTTTATCCTGACCTGGCAAGGCTGCTGTATTTCAATTCAGGGCTGCTTTTGCATACAGAAGTACAGACTTGCTGAGCTGAGCCAAATCTGTCTATCCAATTACTGGGTAAGAGAGCTGACTGTAGCTTTAGGCAAAACCTGTAATCTGTAAAACTCTATAGTATCAGTGACAGCCTAATCACAGGGAAGAACCAATAGAGTGTATATGTTACTTGAGTGTTACACAGATGCATAGTTCTCTCTACAAATAACCCACTTCAAATTTAACACCAAAGAGCAATGAAATATACAGAGCCTTGAAAAGAAATATCATTTGCTATCTCTACAGTAATTTTTGGATAGAAGGGTTTTCAAAGGGAAATAAATTCTCAGCAGTGTATTGCAAATCACTTAGCTGAGTACTAGTTTGAATGCTTTTATTACGTTCAATAAAAATCTGGTTTAGCAACTGTTGCTCTCAACATCTAGCTATTTTAGTGACTTT